>NC_053026.1:512925306-513015703 GCF_003073215.2 Triticum urartu
TGATGGATTATGGAACAAGGAGTGGCAAGAGCCTAAGCTTGGGGATGCCCATGGAACCCCCAAGATAATCCAAGGACACCAAAAAGTCAAAGCTTGGGGATGCCCCGGAAGGCATCCCCTCTTTCGTCCACTTCCATCGGTAATTTACTTGGAGCTATATTTTTATTCACCACATGATATGTGTTTTGCTTGGAGCGTCTTGTATTATTTGTGTCTTTGCTTTTTAGTCTACCACAATCATCCTTGCTGTACACACCTTTTGAGAGAGCCATGTATGAATTGAAATTTGTTAGAATACTCTATGTGCTTCACTTATATCTTTTTGAGCGTGATAATTTTTGCTCTAGTGCTTCACTTAGATCTTTTAGAGCGCGGTGGTGGTTTGTTTTAAAGAAACTTGATCTCTCATGCTTCACTTAGATTATTTTGAGAGTCGTTAATAGCATGGTAATTTGCTTAATGTTAATATACTTGGTATTCAAGATATGTGAAACTTTCTTTTTAGTGGGTTGAATACTAAGATAAGTTTGATGCTTGATAATTGTTTTGAGATATGGAGGTGATAATATCATAGTCGTGATAGTTGAGTAGTTGTGAATTTGAGAAATACTTGTGTTGAAGTTAGCAAGTCCCGTAGCATGCACGTATGGTTAAAGTTGTGTAACAAATTTGAAGCATGAAGTGTACCTGGCTTGTGCATCCTTATCAGTGGCGGTCGGGGACGAGCGATGGTCTTTTCCTAACAATCTATCCCCCTAGGAGCATGCGCGTAGTACTTGATTTTTGATGACTTCTAAATTTTTGCAATAAGTATATGAGTTCTTTTGACTAATGTTGAGTCCATGGATTATACGCACTTTTACCTTTCCGCCATTTGCTAGCCTCTTCGGTACCGTGCATTGCCCTTTCTCACGTTGAGAGTTGGTGCAAACTTCGCCGGTGCATCCAAACCCCGTGATATGATACGCTCTTTCACACATAAACCTCTCTATATCTTCTTCAAAACAACCACCATACCTACCTATCATGGCATTTCCATAGCCATTCCGAGATATATTGCCATGCAACTTCCACCATCATCATCATCATCATCATCATCATGACATGCTTTACTTTTGTCATATTGCCATTGCATGATCTTGTAGTTGACATCGTATTTGTGGCAAAGCCACCATGCATTATTTTTCATACATGTCACTCTTGATTCATTTCACCATCCCGGTACACCGCCGAAGGCATTCATATAGAGTCATATCTTGTTCTAGTATCGAGTTGTAATCATTATGTTGTAATCAATAGAAGTGTGATGATCATCATTATTGGAGCATTGCCCAATCAAAAAAAGAGAAAGGCCAAAAAAAGAAAGGCCCAAAAAAAGAGAAAATAAAAAGGGCAATGCTACTATCTCTTTTTCCACACTTGTGCTTCAAAGTAGCACCTTGTTCTTCATGTAGTGAGTCTCATATATTGTGCTTCAAAGTAGCACCATGATTTTCATATAGTGAGTCTCATAAGTTGTCTTGTTCATACTAGTGGGAATTTTTCATTATAGAACTTGGCTTGTATATTCCAACGATGGGCTTCCTCAAAATGCCCTAGGTCTTCATGAGCAAGCAAGTTGGATGCACACCCACTAGTTTTCTTTTGTTGAGCATTCTTAGCTCTAGTGCATCTGTTGCATGGCAATCCCTACTCCTTGCATTAACATCAATTGATGGGCATCTCCATAGCTCATTGATTAGCCTCGTTGATGTGAGACTTTCTCCTTTTTTGTCTTCTCCACACAATCCCCATCATCATATTCTATACCATCCATAGTGCTATGTCCATGGATCACGCTCATGTATTGCGTGAAGGTTGAAAAAGTTTGAGATTATTTGAGTATGAAACAATTGCTTGGCTTGTCATCGGGGGTATAGAAGTTGGGAACATCTTTGTGTGACGAAAATGAATCATAGCCTAACTATATGATTTTGTAGGGATGAACTTCCTTTGGCCATGTTATTTTGAGATGACATAATTGTTTGATTAGTATGCTTGAAGTATTATCATTTTTTATGTCAATATGAACTTTTGTCTTGAACCTTTCGGATCTGAATATTCATACCATGATTAAGAAGATTTACATTGAAATTATGCCAAAGTATCACTCCGCATCAAAAATTCTCTTTTTATCATTTACCTACTCGAGGACGAGCAGGAATTAAGCTTGGGGATGCCTGATACGTCTCCAACGTATCTATAATTTTTGATTGCTCCATGCTACTTTATCTACTGTTTTGGACTATATTGAGCTTTACTTTCCACTTTTATATTATTTTTGGGACTAACCTATTAACCGGAGGCCCAGCCCAGAATTGTTCTTTTTTGCCTATTTCAGTATTTCAAGGAAACAGAATATCAAACGGAGTCCAAACGGAATGAAACCTTTGGGAACGTGATCTTCTCACCGAACGTGATCCAGGAGACTTGGACCCTACTCCAAGAAGTTTCCTGGGAGGTCACGAGGGTGGAGGGCGCCCCCCCCTGGGCGCGCCCCCTGCCTCGTGGGCCCCTCGGAGCTCCACCGACGTGGTCCTTCCGCCTATATATCTCCATATACCCTAAAAACATCCGGGAGCAACATAGATCGGGAGTTCCGTCGCCAGAAGCCTCCGTAGCCACCGAAACTCAATTTAGACCCATTCCGGCACCCTGCCGGAGGGGGTAATCCTTCTCCGGTGGCCATCTTCATCATCTCGGTGCTCTCCATGACGAGGAGGAGTAGTCCTCCCTCGGGGCTGAGGGTATGTACCAGTAGCTATGTGTTTGATCTCTCTCTCTCTCGTGTTCTTGAGATGATACGATCTTGATGTATCGCGAGCTTTGCTATTATATTTGGATCCTATGATGTTTCTTCCCCCCTCTTCTCTCTTGTAATGAATCGAGTTTCCCCTTTGAAGTAATTTTATCGGATTGAGTCTTTAAAGACTTGAGAACACTTGATGTATGTCTTGCCGTGGATATCTGTGGTGACAATGGGATACCACGTGCCACTTGATGTACATTTTGGTGACCAACTTGCGGGTTTCTTGACATTGGGAACCTATGCATAGGGGTTGGCACACGTTTTCGTCGTGATTCTCCGGTAGAAACTTTGGGGCACTCTTTGAGGTTCTTTGTGTTGGTTGAATAGATGAATTGAGATTGTGTGATGCATATCGTATAATCATGCCCACGGATACTTGAGGTGACATTGAAGTATCTAGGTGACATTAGGGTTTTGGTTGATTTGTATCTTAAGGTGTTATTCTAGTATGACTCTAGGGCTGTTTGTGACAATTATAGGAATAGCCCAACGGATTGATTGGAAAGAATAACTTTGAGGTGGTTTCGTACCCTACCATAATCTCTTCGTTTGTTCTCCGCTATTAGTGACTTTGGAGTGACTCTTTGTTGCATGTTGAGGGATAGTTATGTGATCCAATTATGATATTATTGTTGAGAGGACTTGCACTAGCGAAAGTATGAACCCTAGGCCTTGTTTCAACGCATTGCAATACCGTTTACGCTCACTTTTATCATTAGTTATCTTGCTGTTTTATATTTTTAGATTACAAATACCTTTATCTACCATCCATATACCACTTGTATCACCATCTCTTCGCTGAACTAGTGCACCTATACAATTTACCATTGTATTGGGTGTGTTGGGGACACAAGAGACTCTTTGTTATTTGGTTGTAGGGTTGCTTGAGAGAGACCATCTTCATCCTACGCCTCCTACGGATTGATAAACCTTAGGTCATCCACTTGAGGGAAATTTGGTACTGTCCTACAAAACTGTACACTTGGAGGCCCAACAACGTCTACAAGAAGAAGGTTGTGTAGTAGACATCACGCTTTCGTTGTCGCGGTAGAGTGGCACTTGCTTCAGATGAATGCCATAGTCTTTGAGTGTTTCCTTCATCCACAGAAGTTGAGCGCAGCAAGATCCAGCAGCAATGTATTTAGATTCAGCAGTAGAGAGAGATACACAGTTCTGCTTCTTTGAAGACCAACAGACAAGTGATCGTCCCAGAAAATGACATGTGCCTGATGTAGACTTGCGATCCACCTTGTCACCAGCATAATCAGCATCCGAGAATCCAACCAGATCAAACTCTGAGCCCTTTGGATACCATAATCCTAGAGTTGGGGTGTAAGCCAAATATCAAAAAATTCGCTTCACAGCTAAGTGATGCGATTCCTTTGGTGCCACTTGGAATCGAGCACACATGCAAACACTAAGCATAATATCTAGCCTAGATGCACATAGATAAAGTAAAGAACCAATCATGGAGCGCTATACCTTTTGATCGAACTCTTTACCATTGTCGTCGGGACCCAGATGATGTTTGGTTGGCATTGGCGTCGTGAAGCCTTTGCAGTCTTGCATACCAAACTTTTTCAGGCAATCTTTGAGATACTTCTCTTGAGATATAAAGATGTCGTTGCGTTGCTGACGTATTTGAAGACCAAGGAAGAACTTCAGCTCACCCATCATGGACATCTGATATTGCTCTTGCATCATATATCCAAACTCTTCACTGTATTTCTGATTGGTGTAGCCGAAGATAATGTCATCCACATATATTTGGCACACAAACAGTTCACCATCATATGTATTCGTGAAGAGAGTGGGGTCGAGGGAACCAGATTTGAAGTCTTTGCTCTTCAGGAAGTCTTTGAGTGTGTCATACCAAGCCCGAGGGGCTTGTTTGAGGCCATACAGTGCCTTGTTGAGCTTGTATACCATGTCAGGATGTTTTGGATCTTCAAAGCCAGGCGGTTGTGCAACATACACTTCTTCTTCAATCTTGCCATTGAGAAAAGTGCTCTTCACATCCATTTGATACAGAAGTATGTTATGATGATTTGCATAGCAGCAGTATGAAGATAATCATGCAGGACAAAGTTGAGAATGAAGACAAACCAAATGTGAAGACATAGCAAATGTAACGCCATGAGTGAAACACTTCAAACAGAAATTTGGTGGTGGCGTTACCCACCGTATAGGAAGTATTAGACCCAGACACGGCGCACAATTATCGTGGCGCTCCGAAGTCAAATTCCACATTAATGTATTCACACTTAGAATGTATGTCTTCATTGATTGAAGATATACTTTACTTCGTGTGTTGCACATCTAAGTCATCAATTGCATAAGTGTTAGGATGTGTGCCTGATCATAGGACATTTGAGGATTCCAAGATATTTAGCTCACACTGTAACTTGCAAAATCTCTTCTCATCCAAGGGCTTGGTGAAGATATCTGCCAATTGCTCTTCAGTGTTGACGTGTATGATATCAATATCTTCCTTCACAACATGATCTCTGAGAAAGTGATGACGAATTTCGATGTGCTTTGTCTTCGAGTGCTGAACTGGGTTGTTGGCAATCTTGATGGCGCTTTCGTTGTCGCAGTAGAGTGGCACTTGCTTCAGATGAATGCCATAGTATTTGAGTGTTTGCTTCATCCACAGAAGCTGAGCGCAGCAAGATCTAGCAGCAATGTATTCAGATTCAGCAGTAGAGAGAGATACACAGTTCTGCTTCTTTGAAGACCAACAGACAAGTGATCGTCCCAGAAAATGACATGTGCCTGATGTAGACTTGCGATCCACCTTGTCACCGGCATAATCAGCATCCGAGAAACCAACCAGATCAAACTCTGAGCCCTTTGGATACCATAATCCTAGAGTTGGGGTGTAAGCCAAATATCGAAGAATTCGCTTCACAGCTAAGTGATGCGATTCCTTTGGTGCCGCTTGGAATCGAGCACACATGCAAACACTAAGCATCATATCTGGCCTAGATGCACATAGATAAAGTAAGGAACCAATCATGGAGCGGTATACCTTTTGATCGAACTCTTTACCATTGTCGTCGGGACCCAGATGATGTTTGGCTGGCATTGGCGTCGTGAAACCTTTGCAGTCTTGCATACCAAACTTCTTCAGGCAATCTTTGAGATACTTCTCTTGAGATATAAAGATGTCGTTGCGTTGCTGACGTATTTGAAGACCAAGGAAGAACTTCAGCTCACCCATCATGAACATCTGATATTGTTCTTGCATCATATATCCAAACTCTTCACTGTATTTCTGATTGGTGCAGCCGAAGATAATGTCATCCACATATATTTGGCACACAAATAGTTCACCATCATATGTCTTCGTGAAGAGAGTGGGGTCGAGGGAACCAGATTTGAAGCCTTTGCTCTTCAGGAAGTCTTTGAGTATGTCATACCAAGCCCGAGGGGCTTGCTTGAGGCCATACAGTGCCTTGTTGAGCTTGTATACCATGTCAGGATGTTTTGGATCTTCAAAGCCAGGTGGTTGTGCGACATACACTTCTTCTTCAATCTTGCCATTGAGAAAAGCGCTCTTCACATCCATTTGATGCAGAAGTATGTTATGATGATTTGCATAGGCCAGCAGTATGCGTATGGCTTCAAGTCTAGCCACAGGAGCAAATGTTTCATCGAAGTCAATCCCTTCAACTTGAGTGTATCCTTGAGCAATGAGACGGGCTTTGTTTCTGACAACTTGACCATGCTCATCTTGCTTGTTGCGATATATCCATTTGGTGCCTATTATATTGTGCTTCCGAGGATCAGGACGCTTAACCAGTTCCCATACATTATTCAGCTCAAACTATTGAAGCTCTTCTTGCATAGCTTGAATCCATTCAGATTCCATGAAGGCTTCTTCAACTTTCTTGGGTTCTGTTATTGACACGAATGCGAAGTGCCCACAGAAATTTGCTAGCTGAGTTGTCCTTGAACGAGTGAGTGGACCTGGTGCATTGATGCTATCGATTATTCTCTCAATCTGCACTTCATTTGTAACACGAGAATGTACAGGATGAAGATTTTGCTCTTGCTAATCATTGTCATTGTTAGAGGGATTATCTTCAGGCTGAGCATTATCTTCAGGTTGATCAGGTGCGGAGATGATGAGTTCTTCTTCGGGTTGAGCTTCAGAAGGTATAATTTCTCTAGTTTCCATAAGTTTAATTGATTCACTGGATGGAACTTCATCTAGCACATTTGGCAACTGCTCTCTTTGTGAGCCGTTAGTTTCATCGAACCGCACATCCACTGTTTCAACCACTTTATAATGAAAGAGATTGAAGACTCTGTAGGAGTGCGAATCCTTTCCATATCCAAGCATAAAACCCTCATGTGCTTTTGGTGCAAATTTTGACGTGTGATGTGGATCCTTGATCCAGCACTTGGCGCCAAATACTCTGAAGTAGCTGACATTTGGCTTCTTGCCAGTAAGGAGCTCATAGGATGTCTTGTTCAGAAGCTTGTGAAGATAAACACGGTTGATGATATGGCATGCAGTGTCAATGGCTTTAGGCCAGAATTTTCTTGGAGTCTTGTATTCATCAAGCATCGTTCGAGCCATCTCAATAAGTGTTCTATTCTTGCGTTCGACGACGCCATTCTGCTGTGGTGTGTACGGAGCTGAGAATTCATGTGTGATGCCCAAAGTATCAAGATATGTATCAAGGCCAGTGTTCTTCAATTCAGTGCCATTGTCACTTCTGATGTGCTTTATCTTGGCGCCATAGTTGTTCATTGCTCGATTGGCGAAGCGTCTGAAGACATCCTGCACTTCAATCTTGTAAAGGATTATATGCACCCAAGTATATCTTGAATAATCATCAACAATGACAAAGCCATAGAGACAAGCAGTAGTAGTAAGAGTTGAGTAATGAGTGGGACCGAAAAGATCCATGTGTAGCAGTTCGAAGGGTTGAGTCGTTGTCATGATTGTCTTTGAGGGATGAGCATTTATTTTCCTTACGAACCCAACACCCTCTTTCCTAGGGTTTCGGTTCAGGATGTGCCTTTTGAGGACATCATAAAGTGTCTGATGCCCTTTGAGACTTTTGTACATCCCTGTTTCAAGCAGTTTCTTCAACCTAGCATTCTCATCAGCAATAGCAGTGGTGTCCTCAGCAGAGGGGTTAGTTACCACATCAACAGTTGAAGATATTGCAATAGTAGCAGCAGTAGAACATTCAGCAACAGAAGTAGCGTTATCACGCTCAATGCATTTAAGACATGGTGGTTCAAATCCTTCCTGAGCTGAACTGATCTGTTCGGCGCGAAGTGACTCGTTTTCCTTTTGAAGATCTTCATGAGCCGCTCTCAATTTCTCAAGATATTGCTTCCTTTGAAGATAATCATAGGAAATCCTTTCATGAGTTGTTGAGAGCGTTTCATGAAGACTTTCAAGTTCCTCATACTTAACGTGAAGATTTTTTATGTCTTCAATTAAGGACTGAGATCGAGTCATTTCAGCGTCTAACAGATCATCGCTTTTGTCTAACAGTTTTTGAATGTGTTCCATAGCTTTCTGTTGTTCAGTTGCAATTTTAGCAAGTGTTTTGTAGCTGGGTTTGGAACCACAATCAGAGTCATCGTCACTAGATGTTTGATAGTGAGTAGTGCGTGTGTTTACCTTGGCACCGCGTGCCATGAAGCAGTAGGAAGGAGCGGAGTAGTCCTTGTCATTTGCATCGGTGTCGGTGATGAAGTCATTGTCTTCAGTGTTGAAGATGGACTTGGCAACGTATGTTGTAGCCAAACTCGCAACGCCAGAATCGGACTCCTCCTCAGACTCCACCTCCGCCACCTCAGAAGCGGACTCCTCCTCATAATCCATTTCCTTGCCAACAAACGCACGTGCCTTGCCAGATGAGCCCTTCTTGTGTGATGAAGACTTGGAAGAAGACTTTGAGTATTTCTTCTTCTTCTTGCCGTCAGAGTCATACTCCTTGCTCTTCTTCTTGTTGTTGTTCTCATTGTCCCACTGTGGACACTCAGAGGTGTAGTGGCCAGGTTTCTTGCACTTGTGACATGTTCCCTTCTTGTAGTCATGAGCAGAAACTTCATCATTCCTTGAGCTTGATCGTGAAGACTTTCTGAAGCCTTTCTTCTTGGTGAATTTTTGGAACTTCTTCACAAGCATAGCAAGATCCTTTCCAATGTCTTCAGGATCATCAGAACTGCTGTCAGATTCTTCTTCAGATGAGGAGACAGCCTTTGCCTTCAAGGCACGAGTTCGCCCATAGTTGGGACCGTAGATGTCTCTTTTCTCAGAAAGCTGAAACTCGTGTGTGTTGAGTCTTTCAAGTATGTCAGACGGATCGAGTGTCTTGAAATCAGGACGTTCTTGAATCATCAGGGCTAGGGTGTCAAACGAACTGTAAAGTGATCTCAGGAGTGTCTTGACGACTTCATGCTTGGTGATCTCAGTAGCGCCGAGGGCTTGAAGCTCATTTGTGATGTCAGTGAGTCGATCAAACGTGAGCTGGACATTCTCATTGTCATTTCTCTTGAAGCGGTTGAAGAGGTTGCGAAGGACACTGATTCTCTGATCTCTCTGGGTTGAGACGCCTTCGTTGACCTTGGAGAGCCAGTCCCAGACTAGCTTAGATGTTTCCAAAGCACTCACGCGGCCATACTGTCCTTTGGTCAGATGACCACAGATGATATTCTTGGCAGTAGAGTCCAGTTGAACGAACTTCTTGACATCAGCAGCAGTGACACCTTCTCCAGCCTTGGGAACGTCATTCTTGACGACATACCATAGGTCGACATCAATGTCTTCAAGATGCATGCGCATCTTATTCTTCCAGTAGGGATATTCAGTTCCATCGAAGACGGGACACGCAACGGAGACTTTGATTATCCCTGCAGTCGACATAGCTAAAACTCCAGGTGGTTAAACCGAATCACACAGAACAAGGGAGTACCTTTCTCTAATACCAATTGAAAGTGCTAGTGATCGACTAGAGGGGGGTGAATAGGCGATTTTTATGAAAGTCTTCAAAACATGGAAGTTTTGAAAATAAACGATAGAAATAAACCTATTACCATGCAGCGGAAGGTAGACTACATTAGGCAAATCATAGTCAAGTATTCAATGAAGTGAAAGCGCAATGACTAATAGCAGCTAGGCAGTAAGGATCAGGTAGGAAGATATTGTAAAGCCAATCAGAACAAGTAATCACTTAGTGAAGCCAAATGATGATGCAATCGTACAATGACTTCACAAGGACCAACAGTAAGTAAAGGGAAGGAAAGGATGAAACCAGTGACTCGTTGAAGACAATGATTTGTTGGACCAGTTCCAGTTGTTGTGACAACTGTACGTCTGATTAAAGAGGCTGAGATTCAACTCAGAAGACCTCGTCTTCACCTTATTTCCCTTGAGCTAAGGACACCCAGTCCTTACCCAATCACTCTGGTAAGTCTTCAAGGTAGACTTCCGAACCTTCACAGACTTCGTTCACCGGCGATCCACAATGACTCTTGAATGCTCAGAACGCAACACCTAACCGGCTGGAGGATTCACAGTCCTCAAGTGTAATAAGTCTTCAGATCACACAGACAGGAAGACTTAAGTGATGCCTAACACTCTTTGGCTCTGCGTGGTTAGGGCTTTATCCTCTCAAGGAATTCTCTCTCAAAGGCTTCGAGGTGGGTTGATCTCAAACGACAAAAGCCATGCTTTAACTCTGAGCAGCCAACTATTTATGGTTGTAGGGGGTGGGCTATTTATAGCCACTAGGCAACCCGACCTGATTTGGCCGAAATGACCCTGGGTCACTAAGGAACTGACACATGTTCCAACGGTCAGATTTCAAACACACACGGCAACTTTACTTGGGCTACAAGCAAAGCTGACTTGTCCAACTCTGAACAAGATTCGCTCTCATAGTCTTCACTCGAAGACATAGGATTTTGGTTAAGCATCACTTCAGTCATTCTGACTGGTTTTCTTGGACCCCACTTAACAGTACGGTGGTTCCTATGACTCAACAAAGAAGAAAAAGAACTACGAAAGATCTAAGTCTTCGCGCTCCATAGTCTTCATGCGATGTCTTCTCTTGTCATAGTCTTCAATGTGAATGTCTTCACATACCACCTTTGACTTCAATGTCTTCATACATTTTTAGGGGTCATCTCTGTTAGGAAAAACCGAATCACTGAGGGACTTCTACCTGTGCTATCCTGCAATTCTCACAAACACATTAGTCTCTCAACTAGGTTTGTCGTCAATACTCCAAACCAACTAGGGGTGGCACTAGATGCACTTACACAACCGTTTATGGTTGTAGGGGGTGGGCTATTTATAGCCACTAGGCAACCCGACCTGATTTGTTCGAAATGACCCTGGGTCACTAAGGAACTGACACGTGTTCCAACGGTCAGATTTCAAACACACACGGCAACTTTACTTGGGCTACAAGCAAAGCTGACTTATCCAACTCTGGACAAGATTTGCTCTCATAGTCTTCACTCAAAGACATAGGATTTTGGTTAAGCATCACTTGAGTCATTCTGACTGGTTCTCTTGGACCCCACTTAACAGTACGGTGGTTCCTATGACTCAACAAAGAAAAACACAGAACGACGAAACTGCTAAGTCTTCGCGCTCCATAGTCTTCACACGATGTCTTCTCTTGTCATAGTCTTCAATGTGAATGTCTTCACATACCATTTTTGACTTCAATGTCTTCATACATTTTTAGGGGTCATCTCTGGTAGGAAAACCGAATCAATGAGGGACTTCTACATGTGTTATCCTGCAATTCTCACAAACACATTAGTCCCTCAACTAGGTTTGTCGTCAATACTCCAAAACCAACTAGGGGTGACACTATATGCATTTACAACCGGTCTACAATTTCTTGTCGATAAAGTGGCAAGTAGACTGACTACATATAACGGCCAAAACATCACTACCATTGGTCGTGCGACCCTCGTTAAGTCGGTCCTCGCTTCCCAAGTGATCTACTTCATCACGCCACTTTTCATACAACCCACCATTCTACAAAACATCGACAAGCTTGAGCGGGCCTTCCTATGGTCTGGGTCGGATACGACAACCGGGGCAAAGTGAAGGTCAATTGGGATGTTGTCAGCCGGCCACTTACCTATGGTGGACTTGGGGTCGTCAACACCAACAAGTTCACGCGGGCTTTGCGTTTGCGGTGACCTTGGTACGACTGGAAAGAGCCCACAAAGTTGTGACTTGGGAGTGGAAACCCGTGTGATGAGGAGGACCTCAACTTTTTCTGTGCCTGTACCACCATCACGGTCGGGAATGGTGCGAGGACTCCATTTTGGGACTCCCCTTGGCTCCTTGGACGCAAGCCCAAAGACATTGCTCCGCTCATTTACGAGACTTTCTCCCGAAAGCACTGGAAGGTACGGGAGGCCCTTAAGGACAACGCGTGGATTCTCAAAATCAGACTGCCCGCATCGGTGTTCATCGAGCATGTTGCGTAATTCTCCACCCTTTGAATGCTACTGCATAAGGTACACCTGGATGAGCTCACTGAGAAGAGAAGAACAGATCGACGGACCGTTTTGTCGGCCCGGTCGTCCGCTGGCATGTGGTGGTGTGGTGTGTGGCGCGATCTTGACCCCGAACGATGCTAGTAGTGAAGGTGGTGGTAAATGGTGGATGCTTCCACGTCAAAATGAAAAAATGGTCGATGCTCCAACAATTGCGACTCTAGACTGGGCCGCACGTATAAATTCTAGCAACAAGAACACAAGACGTCGTTACCGATGGAATGGTAAACATAAACTAGCGTTCGAATCCATCCAATCCAAAGATGAAAAGTGAAATTAGTGATAGTAGCATAATCGCGTTTTACTTAGAGACGAGGCCGCGGCTTAACCGAAGGATCTAGAAGAAGATTGTCTCATCATTGACTAATCCTTGGCTGTTGTGTTGGTACCACGAGCGAGCGTTTCAGCGGTCGGGTTGCGTCGCGTCTGTCCATTTGTCCCTGTCTGCTTTGTACGGTAGTAGTGTACATCTTTCAGCGGTCGTTCGGTGCTCCGTCGAGTCGAGGCACAACTTGCGTATTCTGCGCTGTGGCTTCACGGTCGCTGCCAACCGTGCTGGATGACGCACGAAGAAATTACTTGCTGTTTGGTATCTAACTAGTCTCTCTCGACCAATTTGATTACAAGCAGAGAGCATAGGAATTGGGGATTGGGAGGAGATAGAGTCTTTGGGGAGGAAGAAAGAACAGAGAGAAGGTGAACGCTGCAAGACTGATACCAATTTGATTACAACCCTCGCTCTCACACGCTCCTGCCATATGCCCATATGCTAAGGTAGTTAATAATAACAGCATTTCGTTTGTGTTCTACTGCACCTGCATAAAACCGGAGGAGCCAATGTCTCGCGGCGCAACTGAAAGACCTGAAATACGTACATTATTATTTGCCTGATCGTTGACTAATCTCTCCATATCCTAGTACGGTGAGCATTCATTCGGTTGGGTTGCGTCGTGTTGCCCTAGCTTGGCCATTGTCGTTGGCATGCCTGGATTAAACAAGGTTTCGGCTGTCCGATGCGTGCGAACCGCAAACACGGCCGCCTTGCGACGTCCCAGAAATGAGAGGAATTGCTTCCAATGCAACCGGCGTCGACGTGGACCTGCGAACAAACCGCTAATCCCTTGCCGGATGTAAATCGATCTGGACTTGCTTTTTTGTCCTTGGGTTCACTCACAGATTCACGCTCGCCCAACGCCAAACAAACACCTCGAGCTTTATCTGTGCTCTGTCGAATGTTCGTTGCGTCTTCTCTCTTTCTCTTGGTTAGATTCAATGGCTACCGGTAGTCGTGTTTTGTTTTTCCCTTTTCCATTACCACCCACTCATCGAAAAGGAGGCAACTGTGGCGCTGGATCACCTGCAAGATGCTGTCAACTGCTGTTTGATTACTGGTTAGAGAACAACATTTCTTCCGTGCAATTTATGGGAAAGGCATCAGTTTCTCCACTCGATAATTGGTGGCGCATATGGAGCTGATGTGCCCTGACTAATGTCACATCTGACTTAACTTTGAAAAACTCTGGTATTGAACTAAAAAAACACCATAATCACGCTGCAACTTACTTAGGTTTTATATGTCGAGAAATTATTGCTCGTTTTTTGGATGTTGTTTTGAGTAGTATAGAACCAATGTCGAAATGCTTAACCAATTGCAGAGAGACAGACCGTGGCGTGGTCTTTCAATCAATCAATCTCTAAAATATTTCAACTCCGACCACAATCGTCATTGCTGGTGGGATAGCTAGGTGTGTACAATCAATCTAGTCTAGACCTTTAATGTATGGATCCAAGATTAATCTTCGTAATCAAAAAGTATAGAATATCATTGATTGGCATTGATTTTCCAGACCACAATCATTGCAGTACCACACCAGGTGACGCTCCAAAATCTTGATGGAAAAGAACGAATGATAGTTCTGCCGGAAAAACAAATATGATAGTGATACTATGTCCAATATGTATATTCTGTTGGAAATATGAACAAATTACTACGAGATTTAATCCGAATAAACAGAAAATAAATCATGACAACAATTGCAGAGATTAAATTAATCATGCGAACTAGCATAGTAGATGAACAGATCACTAGAAACATGAATTCTGTCACGATCTCGAACAAGAAGGATAGAATCACATACGGTGCAGCGGTGACAGCACCGCCGGCGTTGACGTTGTCGCCCATGTCGTCGAGGATGAGGTTGCCGAGGTCAGGAAAGAAGTCGTCGTTCGCGATGTCGCCGCTGCCAGCAGTCGCGCTCCCCAAAAACCTGATCGTCCCTCTCCCGTACAGGATCACGAGAGACGGGGTTCCGGAGGCCTGCTGTCCCTTATCTCGGTGCACGCCGAAAGGAGGGATGGAGAAGACTTGCTTGGCGGCGCAATGATCTGAAACGGTGGTGCGAAACCATACGAAGCGGCTGCGGCTAGGGTAGACGTCTGCACTTGCCTCTTTTCCGGTCAAATACCTAGGACTACCCCTATCTGTTTGGCAACTGAAGAAGGTGGATTTCCAATGCATTGAGGACAAAGCGGCCGGCAAATTGGTCACTTGGGAAGGTCAAAACATCACTACCATCGGGCGTACGACACTTGTTAGGTCGGTCATTACCTCCCAGGCAGTATTCTCCATCACGCCCCTCATCGTGCCTCAGAACTCTCTCCATAGCCTTACAAAATTGAGAGAGCTTTCCTTTGGTCCGGCTCGGAAAAGACAACATGAGCCAAATGCAAGGTCAACTAGAAGGTGTTTTGTAGACCAAAAGAATATGGTGGCCTCGGGGTGCTCGACACCAACAAGTTTGCACGTGCTTTGCGGCTCCGGTGGCTATGGTATGAATGGACTGAGCCCCGCAGATTATGGGTTGGCCTTGGGAACCCGTGCACGGAGGAGGACCTCGAGTTTTTCTATGCCTCTACGACTATCACTGCAGGGGATGGCGCCAAAACGTCTTTTTGGGGCTCCCCGTGGCTTCTTGGTCGCAAACCCAAGGATATTGCGCCACTCTTTGTTTGCGGCCTTGAGAAGAAAGAATTGGAAGGTCCGTGAGGCCCTCGCGGGGAACGCTTGGATCTTCAAGATCAATCATGACACGGACACGGTTGTCTCCATCGCCCATGTTAGGGAGTTCTTCACTCTTTGGATGCTCCTTAATGACGTCCACCTTCATGAGCAAACCGAAGATGGCGGCAACGACGGTGACTTCGCCGCGCCGAGTGTATTCTTCCTGTAGTCTAGGGCTTTGTTTTTAGTAAACTTTAAATTTTCTATGTAAAACTGTTTAAATCGCCAAAGTTTATGCCCGTTTGCCGAATAAAAAAGCCCAATGTCTTTTAAAAAAACCTTGTG
Source organism: Triticum urartu (assembly GCF_003073215.2). NCBI lineage: Eukaryota > Viridiplantae > Streptophyta > Magnoliopsida > Poales > Poaceae > Triticum > Triticum urartu. Next base: position 512,941,059 of record NC_053026.1, read on the forward strand.
GGGCGACCGTGGGGCCGGCGGCTGGGAACCCATTTGGCCCCAGGCCGATTTTATCGCCGGGTCGCCCACAGGCGGCGATTTTTCGAGCCCCCGGGGGGCCAACGGCTGGAGATGCTCTTAGTAATCAAAGTAAGAGAAATTTAACCACACGCTTTCTTGCAGAATTTACAAAAGAGAGAGTATAGTTAAGGCTTGTTTGGTTCGTAGGAAAAGTAGATCAATTTTAGCGTGAACTGTTTGAAGGGGAAGTCTACCCTTTTTAATGGGTCCGGTGAGTGCAATTTCTTTTCCTTCGAGGCGACCCGCGGTTTTTGCTTTTACTCCCCTTATATATGCTTTTTTAGTTAATTCAATGCCTTTTTTCATCGCCTTTCGGAATGAAACTTTATTTTTTAATTGGAAAGCTATGTATTCTGCAAGAATGTTAGGCTGTCTATAAGGTTCTTTAACTTTTTCGATAGAAATATTAAATTTCTGGTTACGGAGTTAATTTTCTTTTGTAGATATTTCTCTAATTCTTTGATTGCTCCTTTTTTTTCTTTAATAAAGTTGGGAATCCGGTATGGATTATGATGTGGATCATACTGATTTCTTTTTGAATTTCTATACTATGTGTAATTACTTCGGAACTTGAACCTGAGTCCATTTTTCTATTATGTGTAATTACTTCGGAACTTGAGTTTGATTCTATTTTTCTATGCGAGCCCTTTTTAGTATTCTTTTGTATACAGTTCTTGATACAATTCCTTATTTTTTACTTTAAGCAACGTTGTTTGTCCATTTGGCTAAAATGAATGGAGCAATAGAAAAGGAAAGGAAAGTTTTCTTACATCCCACTTTCAAAGGAAAACCGTTGGAATTTTACAATCTACTTAGACCTCTTTTTAAGATCATATTTTTTTCATGTGGTTTGATTTCAGTTTGACTATATGAAGTACGGGGCTGAAGTCCTTATCATCGAATAATAGCATCATAATTGTACTTTTTCATGTGGTTTGAATTCAGTTTGACTGTATGAAGTACGGGGTTGAAGTCGTTATCATTGAATAATAGCATCATAATTGTACTTTTTCATGTGGTTTGTTGGATTTTTGTGTCTCTTTTTCAATTATGTGAACCAAACACGCAAGTATACATATTTATTGTGTTTTCCGACCCGCGTGTCGCACATATATACATCTATCATATTCTTCTGCTTTTTCTTAATCTCACGTCTTTAAAACTTCGTGACACAAACAATATCTTAAATGTTTTCTAGATCTCCTTGAATAATTTTTTATACATAGATGTAGATGGGCATATATAAGTTGGACCGTGGCTCAGTTTGGCTCAAACGGACCACACTGGAGAGGACTTGGTTTGCCGGGGACCCATGCACCAACAAAGACATGGATCTTTCCACGCCCTCACAAAAGTTACCGTTGGGAATGGTCAGACAACAAGTCTTTGTAACTCGTCGTGAACCGTCGGTCGTAGGCCAAGAGACATCGCAACTACAACTTTTGCCCTTTCCAATAAGAAGGAATGGTGTGTCCAGTTGGCTATTCGCCGTGGAGCAAATCAACACTCCTAGGGGCCTCACTATGCAACGCATTTGAAAATTCCTCGTCCTCTGGTTAATTATACACATCTCAAGTACAACTACAGGTGGATCGCCTCGACACCATCAACTGGCACAATTCCTCCGAATAGTCTCAACCAACATCAACATAAATAAAAAAGATTGAAAAAAAATAACCAACCCATGTGTAAGATCTTCGTGTGGCTCATCATACAAAGTAGGGTTTGAACGCACTACCACCTCATGAAACGTAGGTGGCCAAAATTGCGGCCAGTGTCCCTTATGCACCCGTGTCGCCCCTCCTCTGTGTTTACGGCACACATGCTCTTCCAGTGTTGGTACTCCGTAAGGCCATGTCACATGATCAAAGAATTACATGGGCTGCACCAGTTTGAACCGCCCGCACGTAGGGACTTCAATGGCGTCAAAATCATGGTGAGATCATTCGCCAAGATAGGCGCAAGGTCATGGCCTGCCTAATCACGGGCATTTTGTGAGAGATTTGGAATGAGAGAAACCCACATGTGTTCGAAAGCAAATCATCACTACCTAACATCATTTGCTCGCGAATCCGAAACGAGGCAGGGCAATAGATAGCAGCGGGTGCCACCCATTTGGTTAACAACATGTGGGAAATAGTAACCTTTCCTATTGTTTGTTCTCGTCTTCAGGCATACGACCCGTGAAACCGCAAGTGTTCTTTTAATCCCGAGCTCAAATGCACATTTATGAACAGTAAAACTGAAAACAGTAGTATGTTTTTTTAAAAGATATTAAGTTTTTTTTTGTTTTTTTACAACCAACAATGCTTTGTTTTCTGCACGTGTGCATTTTTTTCATGATGAAATCACATTCATGGAGGTCTGAGCAAAAATAACAAAACATTTTTTAAATAGTCATTTTGAAGCATCATTTTTTTTGCCCAAAGCATCAAGAATTTGCAGGCATGTAGAATATTCAACAGTATTTGTTGTCAATTTGTTGACTCCAGAATTATCTAAATTTATTTACTATATTTACGACTTTCCTGTTCATGGCGGTGCATTCGAGCCGGGAGCAGAAACTCAGTGTCCCCGTGAAAACCTCCTCCTATAATTAATTATACTCCTTCCGTTCACAAATATAAGATGTTTTGAATATTACTATTTAAAATAAAATATGGACTACATATAGAATGAACAGACATCGTATTTTTCTTGAATGGAGAGAGTAATTAATTAATATGGCAAGTCTTTTACGAGTGCAACTTTTGATGAAAAAAAGAAAAAGAAAGCATAAGTTAGACGATTGACGACCATGAAAAAAGAAAAGCTAGACGATTGACCCCTTGGAATCTAGGCGGGCGCGCATACGACGAGGGCGCCCCGACACGGGCCATCTCCCCCCCTCCAATTACTCGTCTCCTCCGTCCACGCACGCAATCAGGCTAGACAAAGGAGCCGGTGCACCCAACCTATCATGCGTATCAATGAATGCCACACACGAAAAACAGAATGTCAGCTGCTAAACCAAAAAAAAAAAAAACTGGGGATCACCGGCTCGGTTTTAGGCCCCACAGCCAGAGCCAGAGCGCCGGCACGCACGGCTCCCTCCACGTGCTGTCCGCACCTAACCATCCCCACGTCGCCTCTGTCCGGTGCGACGACCCGGCCAGCGGAGCCGGAGCCCAACCACCCGCAGCACCCGGGCGCATGGCATGGCATGGCATAGCATTGACCCCGCGGGGGCGGGGCAGCGAAAGCCCGAGGCCACGACTGAAAACGACGCACGCACGGAGATATAGGGGAGCCGGGAAAATGGCCCCCAAAAATCACCGCGGGAGGGAGCACGAGCCAAACGCACCCGACCCGACCCGACCCGGCCGCCCGTGGGCGTGGGTGGTGCGTGTCGTGTGCGCGGGTTCCAGCTCACGCGCACCCCTGCCCAACTAGAGAGAGTAACCCCTCCCCAAAAAACCCAAACCGATTCCCAATTTACTCCCCACCCCACCCCCGGCAGCGGCAGCACGCTCCCCCACCCCCTTCCTCCTCCTCCCCCTCCCCCAACCCCGCCGCCCCCAATCCGGAGGAGGCAGGGAGGAAGGAAGGCCGCCGCCCGCCCGCACCGACGGGGAGTAGCAACTAGACTAGCCCCCCTCCCTCCACCCCACCCATTGCGGCTCGGCCGCGCGGCGCCGCCGTCGGGACCGCCCCCGAGATGGACGACCTCAAGCAGATCCTGGCGCGCCCGATCCAGCTGGCGGAGCAGGTGATCAAGTGGTCCGACGAGGCCTACACGTTCCGGCAGGAGTGCGTGGAGCTCAAGGCCAAGGTGGAGCGCCTCGCCGCGCTGCTCCGCCAGGCGGCCCGCGCCGACCTCTACGAGCGGCCCGCGCGCCGCATCTTCGACGACACCGAGAAGGCGCTCGACAAGGCGCTGGCGCTGGTCGACAAGTGCCGCGCGCACGGCCTCGTCCGCCGGGTCTTCACCATCATCCCGGCCGGGTCATTCAAGAAGATGGCCAACCAGCTCGACAACTCCACGGGGGACCTCTCCTGGCTGCTCCGCGTCTCCGCCTCCTCCTCCGCCGGCGCCGGCGAGGACGACTTCGACATGCACATCGGCCTGCCCCCCATCGCGCAGAACGAGCCCATCCTCTTCCTCATCTGGGAGCAGATCGCGGTGCTCTACACGGGCAACCTCGACGCCCGCGCCGACGCCGCCGCCAGCCTCGTCTCCCTCGCCCGCGACAACGACCGCTACTCCAAGCTCATCATCGAGGAGGACGGGGTGCCGCCGCTGCTCAGGCTCGTCAAGGAGGGCCGCCTCGAGGGACAGGAGAGCGCCGCGCTCGCCATCGGACTCCTCGGCCGCGACCCCGAGTGCGTCGAGCAGATGGTGCTCGCGGGCGCCTGCGCCGCCTTCGCCAAGGTGCTCAAGGACGCCCCCATGAAGGTGCAGGCCATGGTCGCATGGGCCATCTCCGAGCTCGCCGCCAACCACCCCAATTGCCAGGACGCCTTCGCCCAGCACAACGCCATCCGCCTGCTCGTCGGCCACCTCGCCTTCGAGACCGTGCAGGAGCACTCCAAGTACGCCATCACCTCCAAGTTGTCCATACATTCCGTCGTCATGGACAAAAAGAACAACAACGGCATGCCGGACTTGCTCGAGGAGCATCAGCATAACACAGAGAGGCACCCTGCTGCTGGAAATGCTTCCCAGAGCAAGAACGAGATGCACAGTTTGGTCCAGTCCACCATGGCCTCAAAGTCCAACTCCTCCAACTCCAACTCCAACTCCAATGGCGGCAGCAGCAAGGGCGGTAACGGAGGCGGTGCTATCGCGTCAAAGCAGCATAATGCATCACTGTCAGGGACAACCACAAGGGGCAGGGAGTTTGAGGACCCCGAGACAAAGGCATACATGAAGGCCAATGCCGCCAAGGCTCTGTGGCACCTCGCCAAGGGCAATGCTGCTATCTGCAAGAGCATCACCGAGTCAAGGGCTCTTCTCTGCTTTGCGGTTCTTCTGGAAAAGGGGGAAGGCGACGTGCAATACAATTCTGCGATGGCTCTCATGGAGATCTGCAGTGTCGCCGAGCAGAACTCCGACCTGCGACGCTCAGCATTTAAACCGACCTCTCCCGCCGCCCGTGCCGTTGTTGACCAGCTCCTGCGTGTTGTCGAGAAGGCCGAGTATGATGAGCTCCTGATTCCTTGCATTATCTCATTGGGCTGCCTGTCCAGAACCTTCCGTGCAACAGAGACTAGGATCATTGGGCCACTGGTGAAGCTTCTCGATGAGAGGGAAGCAGATGTCTCCAAGGAGGCAGCAATGTCCCTTACCAAGTTTGTGTGCACGGACAATTACCTGCGCGTTGACCATTCCAAAGCAATCGTCGATGCGGGTGGCGCAAAGCATCTTGTTCAGCTCGTGTATTTCAGCGAGCAGGCGGTTCAGCTGGCAGCACTCACCCTTGTATGTTACATTGCACACAATGTCCCAGACAGCGAGGAGTTGGCACAAGCTGAGATCCTCACGGTGCTCGAATGGGCCTCCAAACAAGCATACATGATGCAAGACCCGACAATCGAGAACTTGTTGCCAGAGGCGAAGATCAGGTTGGAGCTGTACCAATCCAGAGGCGCAAAGGGCTACTATTAGGTCACATGTGCTGTGGAGATGCATGGGAGAAGAATATTAACAGTGTTCTTCTTTACAATGTCCAAGTGCTGTATATACATCGAGTGGCTTCTATTCATACTCTGGCTGGACTTTTTTGATCCCAAACATGGCGAAAGTTGATTTACATCTTTGATTGGGTTCTTGGTACATGGAGGTACTTTTGTTCCAGGTGTCCTGGGGGGGCTTGTAGGCTCGCGCGTACAGAACTTGAGTTGCTTTGTGGTGGAATAGTTTTGGGAGATTAGCATCGTGTACTCTCTTTGGTCTAAATGTTGTATCATGTACATCACATTTCACTCATCTATCAGAGAAAATTTCTTAAATCCTAGAGCCTTACATTTTTCTTGCATATGACCTCATGGTTTTGTTTGACTATTTCTGCAAATTATGCTGCTCAGTTGGTGACTGTGGAAAAACTTCCTTCCAAGTTTTTCATGCTTGAGATGCAATTGAGAGGCTCTAATTGCATCGCTGTTCAACTGCAGCAGAGATTAATGTTCTAATGGATGGATGATCAATGTCCCAGGTACATGCTTCCATCTTTATAGCATATCTTTAGAATTGTTTCCTTTTCTTCCTTATGCACATATTCTCTCGGTGCTGGTCAATCTGATTTTTTGATATCCAATGCTAGGTTTGTAGCCAGTTTGATTTCTGAATCACTTATTGTTTTTTTTAAGCAAAAGAGGGGCCTCTCCCTCCGATTGCATATAAAGAAATCATATGGTCTGATTACAAACTACTACTACCCAAAAGAAAACCGCAAGAACCAACAACCAACATCCAGGACTAGGTCCATTACAAAACTGAAGGTACGATGAACTACCAGCTCACAACATGAACATAACATGATCCATGACCTACTAGCTGAAACTATAGGATCTCCATCTGTCAACCACCTATCCGAAGAACTCCCGGCCTCCACCCTTGCGACGCCCTGTAGACTTCATTTGCTAGTCACTGGACTAACTTTGCTCCCGTCTTCAGTAACCTTGTTTCTGGCTCATTTGTCTGCAAAATTGACAAATCAGCAATCCACGAAAACATCAGCCTCACAAGGATTAAAGGATTATTGATAGTTTTTCTTCCAAATGTAACGTCATGTCTACATCTCCAGATAGTCCAAAACATAGCAGCAACACCAACCAAAACAAAGTTTCTTATCATGTTTAGGAAACAATCTGATCCATCTACCCAAGCAATCAGTGAGGCAATTATGAGTAGAATCTAGATCAAAAGCACATTTCATCAGGCTCCACATCAGGCTCCACATCAACACCTAGCAGCCAAACAAGTAAAAACAAATGGTCAATAGACTCATCCTGACCACAAAAGGCGCAACCCTTATTACCATTGCAGCCCCTTTAAAGCAAATTATCTTTAGTTAAAATGCCTTTTCTAGTCACGAGCCCCATAAAGATTTGATGTTAGCTGGGACGAATCAGTTATTGATACGAGTTTTGGAGTAATTTTCCTCTAGGAAATACGTTCGATGGTCTTTTAAACTGTTTATATCTGCTTTTGCATGTCTACATGAATATACAAGTTCCTGTGCGAGCCCTATCATTGCGGATGCGATGCTGCTGAATAAATCCTGTGTGGTTGAGAAAGCCTTGCATCTTCCCATTCATGGCTCACACCCTCCTCCACATCATTTCAGGAACGGAAGGACTTCCCTGGGCTTGTGTGATTATTAGTATACAGTGCATTAACAGCGGCTTGGATCCAGAGCTTCCTGTACATCCCATCCATGCGGGTGCACTGATCTAACCGGCCGATCTTTGTAGTTTTCCTATCACCCCCCTGTTTTGTTGGGGCGCATGATCCATGTTCAGGTATGTATGGTTGAACATCGCTGTTGTCATTTTTGGTGCATCGATCCATCCCGTCCGGATCTGGGTCAGGTCATGTCGATCAGGTCCCCTTCTGTTTCCTGCCAACGACTCCATTTTCAGCAGCAGCAGCGGCAGCTGTGCAACAGCCAGCAACTGAATTTTGCTGGTGGTGTGATGGGTCACCATGTGGAGGTGGAGCTCCTTTTCCCCGTGGTCCGCTTGTACTCCTAGCGTATTTATTTAGCTGAAGGACCATGTTTTTCTTTTTTGAAAAGTCTAAAGGAGAATGCTTCCTGGGTGTGGTGGTTTCAGTCTCTGCCTGTCAAAGCCTGCGTTGTCACTCAAGGGTGGTATCATATCATATGTGCAGATGGGAATGTGAGCGTCGCGGTTGCGAAGGGGAACGAGTCCCTCTTATCTTGCGGATTAGTGGTTGGTGCGTGATGATGGATTGCTTGGTTGGCTGGGCTTGGTCCTTGCTGTGTTGGTTAATTGAGCTGGTGGTTTGAGGTTGTCTGCGTCTCTGATTGTTCAGTGACTTGCTGGGCTGGGTGCAGGCTGGGAAAAGAAAAGGTCGACGTGCCTACAACGATCGATCGGATCCCTACTACTTTTTCTTTCATGAAAACGAAGCAAAAGACTTGAGTCGCAACCGTTATCGACATCACCAGTTGCCTCCGAATAGGCAACTTTGACTTCACCGTAGATCATTATCCCTTCATCATCGAAGCCAACCCGCAAACACCGTAGATCTCCATTATCCCTCCATCATCGAAGCCAACCCGCAAACAGCCGCATAGAAGCCACAACGACGCATGCCAACACGCGCGAGCAACTGACAACTCTGACTTTGACGATGAGCATTGCAGAGGAAATATGCAGGACTTGCGCCGACCATGCCCTTCACAACGGACCATCGAGTGCCTGTCAACGTCACGACCTCAGCTCCTCCGCCACAGCTATGACTTCAAAGGAACCAAGCAACCCACAGAAGAGCACCTTGGACACGCGGGGAAGAACTGACTACCGAAGTCCACACCGCGATCAAGCTCCTCTTGACGCCATCATCATTGCCAGAACAGAAACCAACGCCCCGCCTCAGCAAACCATGCAACTAAGATGCTGCCATCCATCGGTCTTCCAGGCATGGCTAGCTCCGAGACAATCACCCAAGAAAGAGAAAAACACAAAGACGCCTCCATCTTCGATCCAGTGGGTCAAAGGTTTCCCTCGAGAGCCAAAGCCGTGGGGAGGAGCACAACTCCATGACAACGCTTTCAAGAAAGGTCACGACACACACGAACGCCGCCGTTGTCGGCTCCGATGAAGACCAGAGTAGGGATTTCTCCCGAAGATGCGTCGACCACCTGCCGCCATCGACTGTTGCCCATCAACCACCACCCCTACATAGAGCAACCTTACTCTGGCCGCATGATCGCTCGATCCTCGGCCCAGAACAATGCGAGGTCCGGGTTAGCACGCACCCATTTCAGCACCACGTTCGATGTTGCGAAGCCGAACATCACGTCACGTTGCTCCTCCTCGGATGCTGCCTTGTTGGTGCCGTCCTGGTGTGCCAGGACGAGGCGTCGCCGCCATGTCCGAGATAGTAGAGGAGGCGGCCGCGCGGGTCAGCGATCGCCGGGGCGGAGACCTCCTCCTCCTTCACGGCAACCGCACGCCACCTCCTTGTCGTGCCCGAAACGGTGCGGCGGGGCCACCGGCTCTGTCTTGATGTGACGCCGTTGCGGGGGCGTTGACTCCTCCTTGACATGGTGGCGGGGCGGGGACGCCGCCTCCTCCGAAAACATGTTTTAGAGCACCTGCATCCATGCCCCTCTTATCTAGCTATCCATTCTCCGCATCAAGATTCGTGCAAGTATATTTCTTTTTTTTGTTTCACTCATATAGAACATGTCTGGAAGTTCAAATCTTTGCAGAACATCAAATCTTTCTAACTAGAATCTAGGATAAAACTTTTAGATTTTTTGGTCCAACATAAATATACAAAATAAGTTTTTTTATTAAAAAAAGATCTTATTTTTAGTATTTATGTTGGATCAAAAATTCTAAAAGTATATCCCACATTCTAGTTAGAAAGTTTTGCTGCGCTGCAAAGTTTGAAGTTCAAGGCATGTTTTATATGAGAGAAACAAAAAAAGAGAAAAAATTAGTTGTATTGCACAGATTTTAAAACAAATGTTGGAGAGTCAGGATAACAGGACCAGGGTGCAGGTGCTCAAAAAAAATCTGCATTCCCACCTCCTCCTTGGACATGGCGGTAGTGTGGCGGTTAGAGTGGCAATCGAAGTTTTCCGTGCTGCAACAGAGAGGCTCTACTTGCATCGGTGTTCAACTGCAGCAGAAATTAATAATATTGTAATAGATTAATAAAATCAATGTCCCAGGCACATGCTTTCATCTTTATAATACATCCATAGAATTGTTTCCATTTCTCCCATATTCTCTCGGCGGTGGTCATTCTGATTCGATATCCAATACTAGGTGTGTAGCCACTTTTTATCTTCCGAAGTCACTTATTGATATGAATTTTGGAGTTGTTTTCCTCTAGGAAATATGCACTATGGTCGTCTAACTCTTTGTCTATGTCTGCTTTTGCATGTCTACATGAACATACCAATTCTATGTCTGCTTATGCGAACTTTGCCATTGTGGAGCCAGCGCTGCTGAATAAAATCCTTTGTGGTTGAGAAAGCCTTGAATTTTCCCATTGGCTCACACCCTCCACATCGTTTCAGGGGTCGTGGCATTGCGCTTTCAGTGCACGGTGCCATAACTGCGGCTTCGATCCAGAGCTTCCATCCATCCATCCATGTGGATGCACTGTGAGCCTGTGATCTAGCCAGCCGATCGTTGCTGTTTTCCTCTAATCAACCTGTCTTGGTGAGGGGTGCATGAGCCATGTTCAGGTATGAATATCCATGTTGTCATTTATGGTGCATCCATCCATCCATCCATCCATCCATCCTGTTTGGATCTTGGGCTGGTTCCATGATTCGGCTCCCCTGTTTCCTTTCCCCAGCGGGCAGGTCAGGTCGATCAGGTCCCCTTCTGTTTCCTAAGCAATTACAGCTGATGGGGGTCCTCCCTAGTTTCAGCAACGGCAGCAGCAGCTAGGAACTGAATTTTGCAGGTGGTGTGATGGGTCACCATGTGGAGCTCCTTCTCCCTGTGGTCCGGCTGTACTCCTAGCGTATTTATTCACCTGAAGAACCATGAGATCCATTTGTTTCGGTTTAGAATAGCACTCGCACACATGCATGCAACTTGGGTTTCACAAACGAGTCACATGTTCTTTAACTAAATTTACAGTATTCTTCAGGATATAATCCGTCAGCGCAATGAAGAAAAAAGAGCACTTCATTGTTTTGGTTGGATTCTTGATACATGGAGGGATTTGCCTTTTCGAACAAAATGGAGATAATTCTGTTTCAGGTGTCCTGGCGGGTTTGTAGGCTTGCCGGTACAGTATGGCTGCATAGTTCTGGGAAATTAGCGTCGTGTACTCTGTTTGGTGTAATGCTCTATCATGTACAGTATGGAGTATATTACATTTCACTCATTTGTGAGATACCTTTTTCCTGCATATATTGTAGCCAGTTTATTTTTCAAATCACTTGGTGTTATGAATTTTGGAGTCGGTTTCCTTTAGGAAATGCGCTATTGGTCATTTAACTGTTTTCTTGGCCTGCTTTTTTTCTGGAGGGGTCTGTTTTTGCATGAATATACCCATTCTTGTACGAACTTTGCCATTGTGGATCAGTGGATGCAATTCTGAGTGTAAATCCTTTGTGAGTCAGGCATTTTTGTATGTTCCCATTCATGGTTCACACCCTCCACATCATTTCAGGAATGGAGCCTCTGCTTGTATGATTGGGTGAGTGGGACACCGTTGCGCTTTCTCGTGTACAGCAGCTTCGATTCCATGGGGACGCATATTGTGAGTGATCTAGCCAGCTGCCCAGCTGATCATCGTAGCTTTCCTATCATCGACCTGCTCTGTGCAAGAGCCATGTTGCAGGTATGAATGAATATCGATCGCTCTTGTCATTTTGGTGGATCTCGGGCTGCTTCCATGATCCGGCTCTACTGTTTCCTTTCCTCACCACACAGGCCAGGTCCCCCTCAAACAGCCTATAGTTCCATTTTCAGCAGCAGCTAGCAACTGAATTAATTTTGCAGGTGGTTGTACTACTGCGTATTTATTTATCGGACCCGACCCGACCCGACCCCAAGGAAGGACCATGGCTGAACGCTTCCTTGGTGTGATGGTTTCTCAGACTTTGGGTCTCCATCTATCTCTTCCTTGTGTGAGGAGCTTCTGCATCGTCACTGAAGGCTGAAGGGTGCTACTCCCTCTTTCCTAAAAAAATTTCTCAACCTCATACCAACTTTAGTACAAAGTTAGGCCAAATTTGAGACACTTATTTTGGGTCGGAGGGAGTATTATATCTTCTCTTGCGGATTAGTGGCTGGTGCGTGATGATGGATTGCTTGGTTGGGCTTGGTCCTTGGTGTGTTAGTTAATTGAGCCGGTGGTTTGAGGTTGTCTGCATCTGATTGTTCAGTGAGTTGTTGACCTGGTGCAGGCTGGGATAGAAAAGCTCGACGTGCGTACAACGATCTTAAGTCATGTCATGTGTGTTCAAGTTTTGTCATCATCATGCTATTCTTCTATTCTTTGGTGCCAACATGTTGCTGCGAAGAAAACAACCGCAAAGTTTTTAGTGGTCGGCCGTCTAAACTTGGACTTCAAAACTTGTAGTGTGTCATTTTGTCTTGCTCCTGATAATATTAGGACATACGATACATCTTGTTTCTACTCCATTTGTCCGAAAATAAGCGTCGCGGTTTTAGTTCAAATTTGTTCCTAGCCACGACACTTATTTTGGATATTGTATAAATCAGTTTGATGATACTTATTTATAGGAAGAATTTTTTTAGAAAAGGAGGATGTACCCCCGGCCTCTGCATCTGGACGATGCATGCAGCCATATTATTAATTATTTACAAAGACCATACAAGGTGATACATCAATAAGCCTGAAGCCACCATCTTGACAACACTGTTGCTACTCCTATCCCCTTGATGAAGGCGTGCCGAATGTCCGGACCTAATACCAAACAGACATCGCACTAAAGCCTAACATCTAAAGCCGGGTGTCCCCTCCAAGCCACTACCTGGATTGGGTCCCACACCGGTCAGGCACACTCCCAGTGAGCACCGCATGCTGCAAGGGCCGTCACCTCCACCATCCCTCAATCCATCCTCAGAGCAGAACTGTTGCACCGATCTTGCTAGGCCTCTCTGCCATCAACGCCACCATGACGCCAGACAGCTTCCTCCTCCTGCGCGAGTCCATCTCCAGACGCGCCCATCGCCAAACCTCCGCGGCGCCATGCCGCCAGGATCCGCCGTCGGCCTCGCGGTAGATGTAACACAGCTCCTGCTCTTGTCCCCTCCAGCCAGTGCATGCTCCAAAACGATGCCCCCAGGAGGGACAATGACAATGAAGGTGCCATCATCATCCGATCCGGTAGACCCAGATCTAGGATTTCCCCGGAGCTCACACCGTCGCCGCTGCTAGAGCTACACGGCACCCACCACCCATAGCATCTCTCGCCCGACCATCTGAGCCTCCCAAGACGGCGCCTCCATGGAGGTTACGACGCGCAGGGCGCCGTCGCCGCCCAATCCAGACTGAATTTTGAACTTTCGTCCGAGAGGGGTTCGGATGTGGATAGGAGGGACCTCGGCTTCGCCTCCAAGGAGGGTAACGACGTCGTGGGACACCGCTGATGCCGGACCGGACCAGCCGGCCAAAGTTTCCTCCGGTGCCCAACCTATACCACCAAACCTCCGACTGTTCCGGATCCGACAGCGAGACAAACCGAGACCAGCAGAGATGCAAGTACCATGGGGCTCAACCCACCAGAAAGGAGGATCAAGAAGGACAGCCGCCGTAGATCTCCAGCCGCCGTAGACCACCCCGCGCCGGCCGACAACACCACCGTTAAATTCGTGTTTGAAAGGAGCTTTCAATGATATAATTTTCACATTGTGCATGTCATGTATTATTAATCTTGTCGATAGTCAAAGGCGGTCTTAAAAAATGTATTAGGCCCTATATAGATGGAAAGAGGGAGTACATGGGATGACCTATTTAGATATTAGTGTTGTAGAGGGGGTGTGCACCGGTTAGCAAATGCACTCTAATCGGCATTAAGGCGCTTTGTACGCCAAGTAGTTGATCTGGTTCCTACTAGCGTAGGATGTGGGCTGCATCTAATAAGCCCAACTTCATTTCGCTACAGTATTCAAATCTTTCTACTCTTTTTTGCTCGTGCTACTATAACCTGTTTCAATCGTTCCAGTGATTCGTTTGTTCTACTGTTTCAAGAGAAGATAAATTGATTCATTCAGATTACTGTTTCTATATATGTTATGAAGTGCTCTCTTAAAACTGGTTCCTAAAATGTTTCTTTAGAACTAGAAAACAATTAAAAAGAAGATTGAAACCAAGTATTTCCATTTTGAACTACTTGAAGCAAAATGGGATGACATAGTAAAGAAAAAAAACTAAGAATTATCATTCAAGGAAAAAGAACAATTTTAAATTAATTTAGAGGAAAAAAAGGAAGATCTTTTTTGGTCTTGAAGAACTGAACTGTCAACGCCATATTCTTGTAGACTTGTAGGATATTTCTTACAAGATGATTAAAACTAGGCCGGTAGGGAGAACCTAGAAATTATTAATTCCGAACTGCACCTCTTAAAACAGGAAAGAAAAAATAGCTACAGATTGAACAGAACTTGAACATCACTTACTGTAGTGAAGAAACTGTCAATTCCATAGGCAAGCTTCTACCTTTATCCTGCAAAAAGAAGGATTTCAAAGAAAAGAAAAAATATAGTCAAATTCCGGATCCACATTTTTGAAAAGGAGAGATTTGTCATTGTAGAGAATAGGGGTCCCTATGAAAAAGGATAAAGAAAGAATACAGGTTGGCTCTTTATTTAACTTTGGAAAAATGCCATACTCAAGCATTCAGAAAATAAGACTAACAAAAATGCCATACTCAACAATTCACGAACTCAACAAAAAGTTCACGAGGTCAAAAAAAGTTCACAATATTTAAAAAAATTCACGGTTTTGGAAAAAGTTCATAAACCCAAAAAGGTCCACGAGTTAAAAAAATGTTCGCGGGATTTGAAAACAAAATAATGGGATTCAAAAAAGTTCATGGAGTTGAAAAAAGTTCATAAACTCAAAAAAGTTCATGGGTTCGAAAAAAATCGTGGGGTTTAAAAAATTCGCAGATTAGAAAGAGGATCACATTTCAGTAAAAAAAAGTTCATTTTTTTAAAAAAATTACACAAAATTTGGAAAAATAAAAAAATGGAGGAAAGGTCATGAATTTGAATAACATTCACCTGGAAAAGATTGAAAAAGTGAAAAAATGTCACCAATAGAAAAAAAGTTAACAACTAAGATTTAAAAAAGTTCACTAAATTTGGGAAAAGTCGATAGATTTGAGATGAAAAAGTTCACAAAAATTGGAAATGATTTCTAATTTGAAAAAAATATCACGCAATTGGGAAAAGTGCATGAATAAAAATGTAAAAAGAAAATCAAACGAAAAAGAAAGAAATTAAGAAAACGAAAAAAGTAAACAAAATGAGAAAACCATTGAAAAGAATGTACATGGGCCGCCCATCTAGATAATACTAGTGCCTATTGACGGGGCGTGTGTCGGTTAGCAAAATGCAACCTAACCGGTCTTTAAGGCGTCGAATAGCAGTTGGGATTGCCCACACACCGTCCGTGCGAACACAGCCATTCACAAACTCTGAAAAAGAAATTTTTTAAAAGAAAACACTCTGAAAACAAAATTCGAATCTCTCTCTACACGTCCCCTCGCACCAATGTCTACAGCGCGCTCCCCCCATTTCCCTCCCCGCCCCGAATCCCGATCCCCTCCAAACATTTCGCGAAAATTTTCAAGATTCGCTTGGCCCTTGGAGCCTCCCGGCCAAAAATGGCAGGAAACACAGATCCGTCCGCTCCCTCCCACTCCTCTCCGGCGGAAAATTCCCCCCGAAACTCAAATCTTTTCATCCTCCTCCCTCTTCTTCCCTCCTACCTTCGTTACAAATACCCATGGAAGATCCTTCCAGTCCCATCCCAAGCTCCAACCGACTCACCTCGCCGCCCAGTACCTCGCCGAGCCCCAATCCCGAGAGCGGCAGCTCTTCTTCGAGATGGCACTTGACCGCGCCGACAAGGAGAATTTGCCGCCGGCGGCCGCCGTCGGCCGTCCTCATGGCGTGGCTGTCAGGAGCTGCAAGCTGAAGCGGCTCGGGAGGTCGCGGAGGCGGGTGCCGCTCAGGGACATCACCAACCTCTTCGCCGTGGAGTCAACGGTTGCCCAGTGGCAGCAGGCCCTGCTCCAGCGGCCGCAGCCGCACGAGGGGTCGGCGACGGCGGAGCCGGCCGTGAAGAACGGGCTGGCCGGTGCTGTGCTGAAGGCCGGCAGATACTCTCTCCGGAAGGAGTTTAGATAGCTACTACCGATTATATATGGATTATACTTTTCATTTCATTGTCCAATGATTCATTGGACTAGATTGGTTGGTTAGTCAGTTGGGTTTTTTCAGTTCCTTATTCCTGGTGATAGGAAATGAGCTGCTGAAGTTGAAAGAAAAGAAAGAGAAACCTCAAATTGAATTCGTATATCGATTAAAGGTGTAGCATACTGAATTGGAATCTGGAACTTTGCTGTAGCCTATTTTCAGAAATTATACTATTTGGAGCTGAGATCTGCTTCTCCAGTTCTCCAGGGGACTGTGTGGCACTCTGAATTATACAACAGCTTTCAAGCCACTCCCTTTGCAGGCATATAGCATCTGTGCCATTGCTAGGCGATCTCCTGATTGATCGTCAATCCAGACGGCCATGGAAAGATGTTGAAACTGCTTCGGTACAACAAGTACTGTGGCTGCGGTAGAGGGAGCAGGAGGGTGTGATTTGCATGGCATTCAGCACAATATACCAGTACTATGTTTTTGCTCTTCAGTGAGGAACACGAAAAGAATAGATCTGATGCTGATTATGTGAGGCTTCAGGAGGAAGGAAAGACAGAACAGGCTGGGAGACTTTGGTTAGGGTGTACGACTGATTTTTTTTCTACTGTTCTATGGTCTCCCTTTCTATAGTTTGTTCTGCACATGTACTTTGCAATCATGATGATATTCTCCATCATTTGTCAATACACCATGTCAATATCATAACTAGCTAGAAGAAACGGCCTAACATGCTCCCATTTGATTCTTGTGTGCAAGCCCATATTATGAAATGATACAATCATGTTAGATTCAAGGAAGTTGCGGGTCCGATTCATATTACAGATTTCATATTATACTATCTGTCGTTCCTGAAGTACTAAAAAATAGAAAATGGTGCATTTTCCTCTAATTCATCATTCTATTTTTTTTTGTACCTCAGATTTATGGGGTTATCATATATTTCATAGAATGGTTTTCACCGTGGTTGCTGTTTTGTATCCTTGTTTAATATTGGACCATCGTTGCCTGATTAACTGTAGATCGCCTTACTTTGATCCAGCAACAAAGTAAGGAAGTTGCAGAGAAGCACGAACAGGAAAAAACATCTCGGCATTTTTCCTCAGGTAATTCCGTGATCTTATCATGTTAGCTTTCTTATATGATGCCAACCCCTTGTGTTGATAAGTATTCTGCTGCAGGTATCAAGGAAATTAATTTTCAGCAGAACTAGCTTTCTTCAATTATCAGATCGATATAAAGGATGAGTTGCTCCACATATTTGGAAGTTTAATGGTTAGTTCCTAGTGGAGTTTGTGACCGAATCGAAAACCGTTTTACCCGAGGTCACAGATATATTTTATGCTGCCACATGCTTAGAGGTTGTGATAAGAACCAGAATGTCAAGGTTTAAAAAATACATGATTTAAATATGATATCTCCAATGTTTCTGTGTTAATCCCTTTAAAATACTGCCATCATTTTCCTTTCAGTAGTTAGATATTTTTTACCGACAATATGCAATGTCATCTACTCCCTCTGTTCATTTTTATAAGACCTTGTACACATTTCAGACAGTTTGCAAAGCAGGTCAATTTCAGTTGTCTGAAATGACTTATAAAAGTGAACGGAGGGAGTAGCTTTCTTCAACATGCTTTAGAGTAGAGTAGTTTGCTTTCGAAACCATGAAACAATAAAAACTGACCTCGGTTCAGATGTTCTTTCTGTCACTATCCTATAGCTAGGTACACATGCATGTTGACATTTTCCAAAAAAAAAGTATGCTGACTTTGTACTCTTTGAAAATTGGGAGGAGTTGAATATATACTAACATATATAGTGCCATCTGTGGTGGAAAAGGCAAAGCTTGCCTGATTGTACATCTGAGCATTATTGTACAGGAATGCAGCTTCTTTCAATTTCCTTGTTGGATGGCATTGAATTAGAGAATACAGCCACGAAGGTTACAACCTGAACTTAAATCATAATGCATAACAATGGTCTTCCCCCTAGAGTAAGTGTTATGGAATTGGAAGGTTTATTACCACAAGGCAAGATTCAGGCCTACTGAGTCAGTCCAATAATTATTTAATTTGGCACGCTCTAAAGATTTTATCTATGCACAGCATATGATTTTGATTAGCACATGCATCTTATGTAGTAGGAAATCTCTGCTCACATGAGAATTTAGCTCCTGCGTAGTAAAATTTTACAATCTTTACTCTGCTCCGAAGTTACCTGAGATAGCAAAAAGGACCATTCTGGATTGGGCGGCGGCGGCGTCCTGCGCGTCGTATCCTCCATGGAGGCGCCATCTTGGGAGGAGCTGTTCGGGAGAGAGATGTTGTGGATGGTGGGCTCCGAGTAGCTCCAGCAGTGGCGATGGTGCGGAGGTTGCTAGGTGGTGCGGCGTTGTATCTACCGCGTCATTGGCGACGAGTGTTGGCGGCATGGTGCAGCTGCATTTCGATGACGGATGTGGCTGGATGGACGAACGCAGGGTGGTCGAGCTGTCTGGCGCCATGGTGGCGTTGACGGCAGGCCTGGCAAGGTCTGTGCGTCAGTGCCTGTTCTGGAGATGGATCGGTGGAAGAAGGCGGCGGCAGCCTCGGTGAGTGCGCCGGACCGGTGTGTGACCCAGTCCCGGTATGTGGCTAGGATGGGGCATCCGGCATTAGATGTTAGGATTTGGTGCGATGTCTGTTTGGTATTAGGCTCGGACATTCGGCACCACTGCATCAAGGGGATAGGAGTAGCGACAGATGTTGCCTAGATGGTGGCTTCAGGCTCACTGATGTACTACTTTGTAAGGTCTTTTGTGCTTAATAATTAATAAAGTGGCCGTATGCATCGTCGAGATGCAGAGGCCGGGGGTGCATCCTCCTTTTCTAAAAAAAAATTAAAAAAAAGCAAAAATGACCATTAGTTCAAAATCTCACCTACATTATTACTCTTTTTAACCACAAGAATCTGATGCATTCTGATTTAAGTATGATGTACCCACCATATTCTTGGGATCGTTAACTTCAGTTTTATTTTTGTGCACGTTTTGTTTCAGACAATTGCTCAAGGACTCGTGATAAAAACTAAAAGTTTCTCCACACGTCGCCGTGTTTAGTACAGGCACCCGGTGGTTATGGTGAGGTCTGGTTCGTCTTAGACGTCGTGGAGGTTGCCCATGTCCGGGCAGTACGTCGCTCACATCGCCTAGCAAGCTGCTCCCACCAGTGAGGCAGAGCCCCCCTTTTACTCCGTTCAAATTGTTCTCTGATTGATATGTTTAGAGTTGATTGGAATGATCAGGCTTAGGTGCAGATACTTGCTTCAGGCTTCGATCTAGACATATTTTCCTAGGGATGGATGCATGGATGCATAGTTCGTGATTGTTAAATTTGGTTAAACTTTGGGGTTTTTGTTTTTATTTCTTTTCATATAAAATTCCAAGGTTTTACTGTGCGGTTTCAATGATATTTTTTTGATTCAGGACAAGTTTGATCAATCCAATGATTTGTTGTTTCTCACTGACACTATGAAAGATTGATCTCATGTTTTTTATTTTGCAGCATAGGGAAGTTCTTTTTGCAGGACAGAAAATTGTGGTGGATAAAGAGGCGAGAACCAACAAGTAATTGATCTCTTTTCCTAATGGTCGAACAACTGCAGCTTCAGTTTAAGCAATAAGAGCCATATTCAGGTTAGAGATATAATTAAACATTAATGCCATTCGTGATATAACCTGTTTTCAGCCCGGGGTTCTTAAGTTTTGTTTTCTGGATTTGACAGAAATTCAATCATTTTTGAGGAATTCTGACGAAAAAATTGAACGCATTTTGTTTTTGGCTCGATTTGACATGTCACTACCTTTTTACTAATTGTAAATATATCTTTACTCACAGAAATCACTATAAATTATGGATTCTTTTGAAAAAGTTTCTGGGGAAAAGAGCACTCTGGTTCAGTCCAGTTTTCTGGATTAGTCATCTTTACTGCCTGATGCTTTGGGGGCTGCTATAGCAGAGATGCTACTTCTTTGGTGCGCCAGATCGAACGATAGTTCTTTACGAGTTTTCCTCCAGTGTAAAGCGGATTTCCTTTCAGCCGCTTCTTAAGTTAGCTACACCCCGCTGTACCCCTTTCGCTTTTTCTGATGCAGCTAGCTAGCTAGCATCCTTTGTACCCTGACAATTCTCAGACCTTGGTCTGGTTTTGGGATATATAAGGTAGACTGCGGCAGTTCAGTATCCATAAACATATTGTAATGTTCAGGGTTCAGTGTACGAGCATAACTACTTGAGCTAAATACCAGTTTAGCACTAGGATCTCCGATTGGTACCGCGCATGGTAACAATATACAGAATTAGAGTATATATGCGCTTACTGTAGAAACTTAACTTTTTTGTAATGGGCAGCAATCTAGATTTAGTTGGTTCAGCGGTGAGGAGAGAGTATGATTGATCCGAGTGTTAAACTGGTAGGCAGCGACCAACCGGTGGAGATGGAGAGGAACATGAAACAGATTTGGGGAGGAAGAGAGAAGGCAGGAGAGATATCAAGTAATACTGTTTAACAATCTGCAGCTTAGTCATCTTACAAATACCAATCATATCCCCTTTCTCACTCTATAGCAAATAGATCAGGACTTGGGCTTTGTTATTTTCTCCTGCCATTCTCAAAGTTCATCACTTGATCGTTTATTGCTTAAATAGCGTACTCACGTACTGTCCGATTGACGCATCAGTGTAGGGACCAGGTTTAGTTATAAATAAAAAATCAAAATTTGTAAATTAACAAATTCAAAGATGTTCTGTTGCTGGACACGAAGGTACTTCCATATTTTCGTCATGAATACTTGAATAGTTCATCTAATTCGAGCGGTCACTAATGTAATTTACGAAAATAACCAAGTCAAATGAAAACTCTTATAAGAAGCAAAAGACACCAGCCATTGTCAGGAATTCTTCTGTTACCTTTTTGCATACAATCACCAAATTCTTGTCAAGATCATGAACATCCGTAGGCTGAATAGTGTTTGCTAGCAGAGACCTATAAAGTGTAGTTAAAAAAAAACAACGCGTGAAATGAGGCATCGATGTACAACTGCATTGACATTTGTCCTTTCGTAACCAATAGTTTTACAAGGCACTCTATTAATTTGGCTAGGAGTTCAGTTTGACAAGTTTTGTTCATTTATTTACTTTTGCGGGATAAAACTACTATTTTCTATTCGAACATAGGGAGAAACAGCACAAAGTGTTATCCCAGCGGATAAGATTAGTAAACTTAAGAACAGAATTCGAGAAGGAGTGATCTACATGATCCAGCATTACCTGATTCTGAGAGCAAAAGTAAAATACAGAGCCACTGATCATCCTTTCGGGCTTTCTTCTATTAATTCAAATACAGTGTGTCCCGTCAATCCTCAGCATCCTGGTTTTCCTCTCATCGCTCATAATGCTCTTCCATTCTCTGAACTTGAAAAACGAATCGGATCAAATGTGCTTATGTCAGGTTAGTTGGTACACATCTTTATCTAGGAATGTGTTATACTGCGTGTCTAAAACTTGCAGATGTAATTGGTCTAATTACGGGAATCACAGATTTTCTTCCTCCTACTGTAAATGCACATGAGCCAAGACGTCAAATCTTTATTGCCAACCGACAATATATCAGTTTCTCACATTTACAGCAGTGTACATCATCCATGAATGACCACTTCTACAAAATTCAGCAACTTAACTAATTATGCAGGAGACACACAATTGTTATTCTTTGGGGAAATTTTGTACAGTCCTTTGATGCAGACGCACTGCGCTCCTTTGGTACTGTTTGTTGGGGTCATGGTAGATCGGTATGCCGGAATGGAATGCACTGTTTTGAAGTTTTTTTACCCATGAAAATCTAAGTACATCACCTGATCAAATATATTCTGAAATGCTCAGGCTAGAGGCTGAAGACCAGACAGACCCACCTTTTGCCGAGTTTACTTTCTTTGGGAAGCAAGTACTCATAACCGAAACAACTGCAGAATGTGCAGCAGGCCATGCGAAGGGTGTGCCACCTGAAATAGAGAGGCTTCACGGCAAGAAATTAATTACTACATTCACTACCAAAAAAAAATGATTGAGAGCCGACTTCTGCCATTTCAAAGTGTAAGCAACAGATCACTTAGAAAACGAAAGACCACTTGCACAGTTTCCGATGCGTAATCCAGCAGCAGTTCCAGACATTCATGGCTCTTCATCCTCTGTGTCTGCAACAACTGAAGATCCTCTTGCAACCCAACCGCCTATTAAGGACGGTCAGTAGAGTAATTCACCATCTGAATCAGAACCAGCTGAGGTATATCAAACGGATCCAAACTGACATAGGTTATATTCTGTACAAATTGTCTGTCTGTTCACATTGCATTGTTGGCTTGCAGCCACTTAATGACAAGATTGACGGGCCTGCAGCAAAAGAGTTGTTCCTTGAAGCAACCGCCCACGGAAGTGGAGCTACTACGGAGAAGTAGTCCACCTCTCAAATATAGTTCTATCCAGTAGTCATACCATGCATATTCTGTTATGTATATGAACCAAGATGTAGATATGCATCTACGCCTGTCGAACTAAGTAGGTAGTGTTAGTATCCTGTGTTGCACAAGCGTATTGTGAACCTTAAGCATGTTGTTTGCATCGCAATAACATCCTTTTGGCCAGATTGTTGTAAAAGAGTTGTTGGGGGGTAAATGCATTCCAAGCCATGGACATGTAGGCTGCCGCTGCCACTGCTGCCCCTCGCTCTCGCTCTCGCGACGTCGCACCTCCCTCTCGCCATAGCCACCACTACCACAGATCTACCCCCGCGGCATGCCTCCACGCCGGCGAGGCGTCGCACCCACGCCTCCTCCACCCCAACAACTCCCGCCCGCCATCTCCGAGAGATTCCCAGAGATTCTGCAGCTAATCTCTCCAGTCCCACAGGCGATGCTCATGGCGACCAGAGCCAGGGGGTGGACGGAGCGCGCGACCAGGCTCCGGGACGCCACCTTCGAGTGGATCCGGTGCGTGCAGGAGTGGAAGGCGGCGGACCGGGCGGTGGCAGCGGCGACCGATTCGGTGGCGAGATCTACGGCCGCGAAGGTCGCGGAGATTTGTCAGAGGAAGGCGGGCTTGGAGCAGGAGAAGCTAGCGCGGCGCATCTTCGAGGAAGCCACGCTGGAGGAGAGGGCAAGGATGCCCCCATTTCCGCATTCTCCACCGGCCGAGTTCGTGATCTGGGCGAGAGCAGAGGCGAAATCGAGCGAGCTACGGCGGGTGAGTCGCTGGGAATGCATCCTGGGCGTTCTACCACCGAGCGCATGAGGGGGGCTGCGGGTGTTGCGGCGAGATTGCCACAATGCCGCACCAACCCACGGCCTCACCGCGGCCTGCTCGAGCCACCTTGGTTTGGTGACCACGGCGAGGTTCCGCCGGGTGCTCATTCACGAGCACGCAGGGGGATTTGTGTCCCTGAGGTCCAAATGCTTACTACGGTTCATCAGGCATCCGAGCAGGAGATTACTGAGCGGAGTTTGTACTCCGAGAAACAGATTTCCTCGCCGGCGGCGAGGGCCGCTTCGTCGGAGTCGGGGGATTGTTCCCCTTTGGCTCCTGTGGGAACGACCATGCTGATTGGCAATGGCCCCACTGCCACGTCTCTTCCACCAATCAAATGCAGGAGGGTGAAGACGCCTTTGGCGAATACGCCTCCCACCCGAGATGACGCGGACGAGGTTATATCTAGGGTTTTTGGATAGCTCTGGTCCACCCCCTCCCCTCCCCGCCGCCAACTCCATTCTCGCCCCCAAGTCGAACTGCTTCCACCTTGGGATGGCTTCGGAAGGATCTTGTTCAATCTGGAGTCTTCTCCCCGTCTGATCTGTTCCCAGTCAAGAATCTCCGGCCTTTCGACCCTCCACCGATAAAACTCAAGATCATCAGAGAGGGGATCGGGGTCGGATCCAAATCCTTTGCTCAGGTGGTTGCCATGTCAGACAAGGTTGCGCCGATTGGGGCGCAGAAACAACATGCTCCATTGCAGAAGAACCTGGGTTGTCGCCAAGGTGCAAGTGGGGAGCGTCCCAACCCTGCCGCCCCCTCCCAAAGGCGTTGCCCCTCTTCAGCAAGTCACGGCAGCGCCTCCGCCACCGGCTCCACCTGCCCCAGCTGTGCAGGTCTTCGATGAGCGCTACAAGGATATGGTATGTTTTACTTGTGGAGGCCCTGGTCACTACGTGGGTAATTGCATCCAGAAGAAAGTTTGCTTTATTTGTGGATTGGAAGGGCACAACGTCAACAACTGCGCAGCTTGGGCGCAACCTCATCCATTTGCTACCTTATTTGGGAGCTCAACCCTGGGTTTAGGGTTTTACCGCATTGACGCTCCTGTGGGTTGTGAGGCAAGTTGGCTCAACTTCAGAAACTGTGGAGAGGTCTGGGTCATGAAAGGAGAGATCAACAAGTCGGATCTGATTAAGAACCTGTCAGAGATTTTCTGCAAAAACAAACAATGGACTTGGCAAGTCAAGCCCCTTTTAGACAAGAAATTCTTAGTTAGATTCCCACCCTAGAAAGATGTAGAGGAATTGATTGAGTTTCCTGCTTTTGACTTACCAATCGATGGAGTGTCTGTGACAGTGGAGAAGTGGACCGGTGCGATTGATCCATTTAGCAAGCTAACTGAAGCCTGGGTGATCATTGAGGGCCTCTCGTCTAAATGGTGCACATGGAAAGTTCTGTCGCAGATTGCTTCTTGCTTTTGGATCCTTGTGGATGTTGACTGGAATGGTCTAATGAAGAGTTTCTATGAGAAAGTGAGAATCAAGCTTGCCTGTAGGAACCCAGCGAAAATTCCCTTTGAACGGATCATGGAAATGAGGAACAAGTTATATATGTTATATTTGTGTCGAATATATTATGTACGCAAGGGGTTACGTGGACTTGGAGTTGTAATTGATGTGGTTAGGTATGAGTAGTGTAGGAGTCGGACACTTGTATCCTAGGCCTCTTATATACGGAGGGGCACCACACGTTGTAACCCATGACGACTTGATAGCAATAGGTACGCGGGGGAGCCGACGGCTTGTGCCGGCGCTCGGGCGGCCGGTGTTGCGGTATCTTGGGGAGGAGCGCCCGTAGTCATGCCGCGGGGATGTAGCCATATCGGTGAACCTCGTTAACAAATATCATGCCTCGGTGTGTCGTCTGTGATCTTGCATTAGCGTTTTATTCTAACAAGTGGTATCATGAGCAAGGTTGCGAGAAGGCTATGCGAAAGATCATCCGGAGGTACGAGGAT
This sequence comes from Triticum urartu, assembly GCF_003073215.2. Taxonomy (NCBI): domain Eukaryota; kingdom Viridiplantae; phylum Streptophyta; class Magnoliopsida; order Poales; family Poaceae; genus Triticum; species Triticum urartu. Next base: position 512,966,523 of record NC_053026.1, read on the forward strand.
CATGCTCGATGGGTGTCAGGGAACGTCCGATTGGCGCAAGGTGGAGCATGGCGGCGATCGCGGATGCGGTCGGTGGTGTTGGACACTTTGGGAAGGAGGCCTGGACCGTTCGATGGGCTGCGGTCGCCGCCCTTGTACAACACCGAGCGCATCGTATTGATGCTCTCACACTCTGATCTATCCGGCCGTCCCCCACATCTGAAGGTGGCGTCTGTTTCAGCAGGGTTGGCCTACGGTGTGCGCGCGACAGGGCAAGTTATAGATCGCTGGCGAAGAACCAAGATCAGAGACATAAGCTGTCATCCGAACTAGTGGCGGGTGTTTTCCGATGAACATGAAGTCGAGGGAAAGAAAGTCAAGATTTAGTTGCTGGCGTTCGTACGCGAGACGGCCGCTGGAGCCTCCACTACAAAAAAATACACTTCCGTGATGATACGTGTTTGTCACAGTAGGTCACGTTTTCTGTCATGCATGTACATCCATGACAAATTTATGACAGAATCAAGATAGTCATACCTGTGCTGTCGTAGAAGTGTTCCATGGCATTACCAAAATTATCATCACGGAAGTGTCCACTTCCATGACGATATATCGCGCGTCACAGAAGTGCTTTCGTCAAGGGTGACCGACACGTGGCATCCATTGTAATGGAACGCCGTTAAGCTATCGGGTCCGGTTTTGGATCCGATAACCCGTTAACAGCCCCGACCAATGGGGATTTTCCACGTGTAAAATCATCATTGGCTGGAGGAAACACGTGTCGGCTCACCGTTGGGACAGATGTCATCCACTCATTGGACCCAAATCGCCTATGATACGTCGACACGTGGCACGGCCCAACAAAGGCACATATAGGTTAAAAGGCCGGCCCAGTCAAAGGCCCGTAGTACTTCCTCAGGTACTAGTGGGCCAGCCCAATAACGGCCTGCTTAATAAAGGCCCATTTACGGCCCGAAGCCAGATCTGGCCCGTTAATTGTTCGCCGAATATTTGGGCTCATTTACAGCCCGAAGCTAGATCTGGCCCGTTAATTGTTCGCCGAATATTTGGGCCCAATTACAGCCCAGTGACTTTCGGCCTGTTAGAGGCCCGATGTAGACATGGGCCCATTTCAGCTCGGTGTGACTTTCGGCCTGGGAATGGCCCGTGCTGCCCATGGGCCATATATGGTCCGATGGGACATCAGGCCCACTAACGGCCCGTGATAAAGGTGGCAACAGTTAAGCCCAACGTGACTTTGGGCCTGTTAAAGGCCAGTCGCATAATTCGGCCCGTTGATGTCTGTACTAAGCTTTCGGCCTCTTAAAGGCCCATGATATCAGTGGGCCAACTAATGTTGGGGAACGTTGCAGAAAACAAAAATTTTCCTATGGTTTCACCAAGATCCATCTATGAGTTCATCTAGCAACGAGTGATCGGATTGCATCTACATACCTTTGTAGATCACGCGCGGAAGCGTTCAAAGAACGGGGATGAGGAAGTCGTACTCGACGTGATCCAAATCACCGGAGATCCTAGCGCCGAACGGATGGCACCTCCGTGTTCAACACACGTACGGTCAGCGTGACGTCTCCTCCTTCTTGATCCAGCAAGGGGGAAGAAGAGGTTGATGAAGATCCAGCAGCACGACGGCGTGGTGGTGGATGCAGGGCGTCACCGCAGCAGGGCTTCGCCGTTATACTGCGAGAGGGAGAGGTGTAGCAGGGGAGAGGGAGGCGCCAAGACTCAAGGGTGTTCTGCCCCTCCCCCCCTTTATATAGGCCCCCTAGGGGGGCGCCGGCCCTAGGATATGGGTTGAAGAGGTCCTCCACCCCCACTATATATAGGGGGCCTAGGGGGGGGGGCGCCGGCCCTAGGAGATGCAATCTCCTAGGGGGGCGGCGGCCAAGGGGTGGGGGCTTGCCCCCCAAGCAAGGGGGCGCCCCCCCTTTAGGGTTCCCCACCCTAGGCGCATGGGCCCTAGGGGAAGTGGCGCCCCAGCCCACTTTGGGCTGGATCCCTTCCCACTTCAGCCCATGGGGCCCTCCGGGATAGGTGGCCCCACCCGGTGGACCCCCGGGACCCTTCCGGTGGTCCCGGTACAATACCGATAACCCCGAAACTTGTCCCGATGGCCGAAACAGCACTTCCTATATATAATTCTTTACCTCCGGACCATTCCGGAACTCCTCGTGACGTCCGGGATCTCATCCGGGACTCCGAACAACATTCGGGTTACTGCATATACATATCTTCACAACCCTAGCGTCACCGAACCTTAAGTGTGTAGACCCTACGGGTTCGGGAGACATGCAGACATGACCGAGACGACTCTCCGGTCAATAACCAACAGCGGGATCTGGATACCCATGTTGGCTCCCACATGCTCCTCGATGATCTCATCGGATGAACCACGATGTCGAGGATTCAATCAACCCCGTATGCAATTCCCTTTGTCAATCGTATGTTACTTGCCCGAGATTCGATCGTCGGTATCCCAATACCTCGTTCAATCTCGTTACCGGCAAGTCACTTTACTCGTACCGTAATGCATGATCCCGTGACCAGACACTTGGTCACTTTGAGCTCATTATGATGAGGCATTACCGAGTGGGCCCAGTGATACCTCTCCGTCATACGGAGTGACAAATCCCAGTCTTGATCCGTGTCAACCCAACAGACACTTTCGGAGATACCCGTAGTATACCTTTATAGTCACCCAGTTACGTTGTGACGTTTGGTACACCCAAAGCACTCCTACGGTATCCGGGAGTTACACGATCTCATGGTCTAAGGAAAAGATACTTGACATTGGAAAACTCTAGCAAACGAACTATACGATCTTATGCTATGTTTAGGATTGGGTCTTGTCCATCACATCATTCTCCTAATGATGTGATCTCGTTATCAATGACATCCAATGTCCATAGTCAGGAAACCATGACTATCTGTTGATCAACGAGCTAGTCAACTAGAGGCTTACTAGGGACATGTTGGTGTCTATTATTCACACATGTATACGATTATCATGAACAAGGAAATATAATAATAATGCTTTATTATTGCCTCTAGGGCATATTTCCAACAGTCTCCCACTTGCACTAGAGTCAATAATCTAGTTACATTGATGAATCGAACACCCATGGAATTCTGGTGTTGATCATGTTTTGCTCTAGGGAGAGGTTTAGTCAACGGATCTGCTACATTCAGGTCCGTATGTACTTTACAAATATCTATGTCTCCATCTTGAACATTTTCACGAATGGAGTTGAAGCGACGCTTGATGTGCCTTGTCTTCTTGTGAAACCTGGGCTCCTTGGCAAGTGCAATAGCTCCAGTGTTGTCACAGAAAGAGTTTGATTGGCCCCGACGCATTGGGTATGACTCCTAGGTCGGTGATGAACTCCTTCACCCATATTGCTTCATGTGCTGCCTCCGAGGCTGCCATGTACTCCGCTTCACATGTAGATCCCGCCACGACGCTTTGCTTGCAACTGCACCAGCTTACTGCCCCACCATTCAAAATATACACGTATCCGGTTTGTGACTTAGAGTCATCCAGATCTGTGTCGAAGCTAGCGTCGACGTAACCCTTTACGACGAGCTCTTCGTCACCTCCATAAACGAGAAACATTCCTTAGTCCTTTTCAGGTACTTCAGGATATTCTTGACCGCTGTCCAGTGTTCCTTGCCGGGATTACTTTGGTACCTTCCTACCAAACTTACGGCAAGGTTTACATCAGGTCTGGTACACAGCATGGCATACATAATAGAACCTATGGCTGAGGCATAGGGGATGACACTCATCTCTTCTATATCTTCTGCCGTGGTCGGACATTGAGCTGAGCTCAATTTCACACCTTGTAACACAGGCAAGAACCCCTTCTTAGACTGATCCATATTGAACTTCTTCAATATCTTATCAAGGTATGTGCTTTGTGAAAGACCTATGAGGCGTCTTGATCTATCTCTATAGATCTTGATGCCTAATATATAAGCAGCTTCTCCAAGGTCCTTCATTGAAAAACTCTTATTCAAGTAGGCCTTGATGCTGTCCAAAAGTTCTATATCATTTCCCATCAAAAGTATGTCATCTACATATAATATGAGAAATGCTACAGAGCTCCCACTCACTTTCTTGTAAACGCAGGCTTCTCCATAAGTCTCGCATAAACCCAAACGCTTTGATCATCTCATCAAAGCGAATGTTCCAACTCCGAGATGCTTGCACCAGCCCATAAATGGAGCGTTGGAGCTTGCACACCTTGTCAGCATTCTTAGGATCGACAAAACCTTCCGGCTGCATCATATACAATTCTTCCTTAAGGAAACCATTAAGGAATGCCGTTTTGACGTCCATTTGCCATATCTCATAATCATAGAATGCGGCAATTGCTAACATGATTCGGACGGACTTAGCTTCGCTACCGGTGAGAAAGTCTCATCGTAGTCAACCCCTTGAACTTGTCGATAACCCTTAGCGACAAGCCGAGCTTTATAGATGGTCACATTACCATCCGCGTCTGTCTTCTTCTTAAAGATCCATTTATTTTCTATGGCTCGCCGCTCAACGGGCAAGTCAGTCAAAGTCCATACTTCGTTTTCATACATGGATCCTATCTCGGATTTCATGGCTTCAGCCATTTGTCGGAATCCGGGCCCGCCATTGCTTCTTCATAGTTCGAAGGTTCACCATTGTCTAACAACATGATTTCCAAGACAGGGTTGCCGTACCACTCTGGTGCGGAACGTGTCCTTGTGGACCTTCGAATTTCAGTAGGAGCTTGATCAGAAGTATCTTGATCATCATCATTAACTTCCTCTCTAGTCGGTGCAGGCACCTCAGGAACATTTTCTTGAGCTGCGCCACTTTTCCGGTTCAAGAGGTAATACTTCATCAAGTTCTACTTCCTCCCACTTATTTCTTTCGAGAGAAACTCTTTCTCTAGAAAGGACCCATTCTTGGCAACAAAGATCTTGCCTTCGGATCTGAGGTAGAAGGTATACCCAACAGTTTCTTTAGGGTATCCTATGAAGACGCATTTTTCCGACTTGGGTTCGAGCTTTTCAGGTTGAAGTTTCTTGACATAAGCATCGCATCCCCAAACTTTTAGAAACGATAGCTTAGGTTTCTTCCCAAACCATAATTCATACGGTGTCGTCTCAACGGATTTCGACGGAGCCCTATTTAAAGTGAATGCGGCAGTCTCTAAAGCATAGCCCCAAAAAGATAGCGGTAAATCGGTAAGAGACATCATAGATCGCACCATATCTAATAGAGTGCGATTACGACGTTCGGACACACCATTACGCTGAGGTGTTCCAGGCGGCGTGAGTTGTGAAACTATTCCACATTTTCTTAAGTGTGTGCCAAATTCGTGACTCAAGTATTCTCCTCCACGATCTGATCGTAGAAACTTGATTTTCCTGTCACGTTGATTTCAACCTCACTCTGAAATTCCTTGAACTTTTCAAAGGTTTCAGACTTGTGTTTCATTAAGTAGACATACCCATATCTACTCAAGTCATCAGTGAGGGTGAGAACATAACGATAGCCACCGCGAGCCTCAACACTCATTGGACCGCACACATCAGTATGTATGATTTCCAATAAGTTGGTTGCTCGCTCCATTGTTCCTGAGAACGGAGTCTTGGTCATTTTACCCATGAGGCATGGTTCGCACGTGTCAAATGATTCATAATCAAGAGACTCCAAAAGTCCATCTGCATGGAGCTTCTTCATGCGTTTGACACCTATGTGACCAAGGCGGCAGTGCCACAAGTATGTGGGACTATCATTATCAACCTTACATCTTTTGGTATCCACACTATGAATATGTGTAGATTACGCCGAGATTCATTAAGAATAAACCATTCACCATCGGAGCATGACCATAAAACATATCTCTCATATAAATAGAACAACCATTATTCTCGGATTTAAATGAGTAGCCATCTCGAATTAAACGAGATCCCGATACAATGTTCATGCTCAAAGCTGGCACTAAATAACAATTATTGAGGTTTAAAACTAATCCCGTAGGTAAATGTAGAGGTAGCGTGCCGACGGCGATCACATCGACCTTGGAACCATTCCCGACGCGCATCGTCACCTCGTCCTTCGCCAGTCTCCGCTTATTCCGCAGCTCCTGCTTTGAGTTACAAATGTGAGCAACTGCACCGGTATCAAATACCCAAGAGCTACTACGAGTACTGGTAAGGTACACATCAATTACATGTATATCACATATACCTTTTGTTTTGCCGGCCTTCTTGTCCGCTAAGTATTTGGGGCAGTTCCGCTTCCAGTGACCACTTCCCTTGCAATAAAAGCACTCAGTCTCGGGCTTGGGTCCATTCTTTGGCTTCTTCCCGGCAGCTTGCTTGCCGGGCGCGGCAACTCCCTTGCCGTCCTTCTTGAAGTTCTTCTTACCCTTGCCTTTCTTGAACTTAGTGGTTTTATTCACCATCAACACTTGATGTTCCTTTTTGACTTCTACCTCTGCTGATTTCAGCATTGAAAATACTTCAGGAATGGTCTTTTCCATCCCCTGCATATTGAAGTTCATCACAAAGCTCTTGTAGCTGGTGGAAGCGACTGAAGGATTCTGTCAATGACCGCGTCATCCGGGAGATTAACTCCCAGCTGAGTCAAGCGGTTATGTAACCCAGACATAGTGAGTATGTGCTCACTGACAGAACTATTTTCCTCCATCTTACAGCTGAAGAATTGTCGGAGACTTCATATCTCTCGATCCGGGCATGAGCTTGAAAAACCATTTTCAGCTCTTCGAACATCTCATATGCTCCATGTCTCTCAAAACGCTTTTGGAGCCCGCTCTAAGCTGTAAAGCATGCCGCACTGAACGAGGGAGTATCATCAGCACGTGTCTGCCAAGCGTTCATAACGTCTTGGTTCTGTGGGACGGTGCGTCACCTAGCGGTGCTTCTAGGACATAATCTTTCTTGGCAGCTATGAGGATGATCCTCAGGTTCCGGACCCAGTCCGTATAGTTGCTGCCATCGTCTTTCAGCTTGGTTTTCTCTAGGAACGCGTTGAAGTTGAGGACAACGTGGCCATTTGATCTACAAGACATATTGTAAAGATTTTAGACTAAGTTCATGATAATTAAGTTCATCTAATCAAATTATTCAATGAACTCCCACTTAAGATAGACATCCCTCCTAGTCATCTAAGTATAACATGATCCGAGTTAACTAGGCCGTGTCCGATCATCACGTGAGACGGACTAGTCAACATCGGTGAACATCTTCATGTTGATCGTATCTTCTATACGACTCATGCTCGACCTTTCGGTCTTCTGTGTTCCGAGGCCATGTCTGTACATGCTAGGCTCGTCAAGTCAACCTAAGTGTTTGCATGTGTAATCTGTCTTACACCCGTTGTATGTGAACGTTAGAATCTATCACACCCGATCATCACGTGGTGCTTCGAAACAACGAACTGTCGCAACGGTGCACAGTTAGGGGGAACACTTTCTTGAAATTATTATGAGGGATCATCTTATTTACTACCGTCGTTCTAAGTAAACAAGATGCAAAAACATGATAAACATCACATGCAATCAAATAATAATAGTGACATGATATGGCCAATATCATAAGCTCCTTTGATCTCCATCTTGGGGCTCCATGATCATCTTGTCACCGGCATGACACCATGATCTCCATCATCATGATCTCCATCGTTGAAGTTGCTCGCCAACTATTACTTCTACTACTATGGCTAACGCGTTTAGCAATAAAGTAAAGTAATTTACATGGCGTTTCTAATGACACGCAGGTCATACAAAAATAAAGACAACTCCTATGGCTCCTGCCGGTTGTCATACTCATCGACATGCAAGTCGTGATTCCTATTACAAAGAACATGAAATCTCATACATCACATATATCATTCATCATTCATCACCCTCTTGGCCATATCACATCACATAACATACTCCTGCAAAAACAAGTTAGACGTCCTCTAATTGTTGTTTGCAGTTTTACGTGGCTGCATATGGGTTCTAGCAAGAACGTTTCTTACCTACGCAAAACCACAACGTGATATGCCAATTGCTATTTACCCTTCATAAGGACCTTTCATCGAATCCGCTCCAACGACTAAAGGGAGAGACAGACACCCGCCAGCCACCTTATGCAACTAGTGCAGTTAGTCGGTGGAACCGGTCTCACGTAAGCGTACGTGTAAGGTTGGTCCGGGCCGCTTCATCCCACAATACCGTTGAAGCAAGATAAGACTAGTAGCGGCAAGAAAGTTGACAACATCTACGCCCACAACAAATTGTGTTCTACTCGCGCAAGAAGAACTACGCATAGACCTAGCTCATGATGCCACTGTTGGGGAACGTTGCAGAAAACAAAAATTTCCTATGGTTTCACCAAGATCCATCTATGAGTTCATCTAGCAACGAGTGATTGGATTGCATCTACATACCTTTGTAGATCACGCGCGGAAGCGTTCAAAGAACGGGGATGAGGAAGTCGTACTCGACGTGATCCAAATCACCGGAGATCCTAGCGCCGAACGGACGGCACCTCCGCGTTCAACACACGTACGGTCAGCGTAACGTCTCCTTCTTCTTGATCCAGCAAGGGAAGGAGAGGTTGAGGAAGATGGCTCCAGCAGCAGCACGACGGCGTGGTGGTGATGGAGCTGCAGTACTCCGGCAGGGCTTCGCCAAGCACTATGGAGGAGGAGGAGGTGTTGGAGAGGGAGAGGGAGGCACCAAAGGCAAAGGTGAGAGTCCTCCACTCCCCACTATATATAGGGGGGCCTAGGGGGGGCGCCGGCCCTAGGAGATGCAATCTCCTAGGGGGCGGCGGCCAAGGGGTGGGGGGCTTGCCCCCCAAGCAAGGGGGCGCCCCCCTTTAGGTTCCCCACCCTAGGCGCATGGGCCCTAGGGGAAGTGGCGCCCCAGCCCACTTTGGGCTGGATCCCTTCCCACTTCAGCCCATGGGGCCCTCCGGGATAGGTGGCCCCACCCGGTGGACCCCCGGGACCCTTCCGGTGGTCCCGGTACAATACCGGTGACCCCGAAACTTGTCCCGATGGCCGAAACAGCACTTCCTATATATAATTCTTTACCTCCGGACCATTCCGGAACTCCTCGTGACGTCCGGGATCTCATCCGGGACTCCGAACAATATTCGGGTTACTGCATATACATATCTTCACAACCCTAGCGTCACCGAACCTTAAGTGTGTAGACCCTACGGGTTCGGGAGACAAGCAGACATGACCGAGACGACTCTCCGGTCAATAACCAACAGCGGGATCTGGATACCCATGTTGGCTCCCACATGCTCCACGATGATCTCATCGGATGAACCACGATGTCGAGGATTCAATCAACCCCGTATGCAATTCCCTTTGTCAATCGATATGTTACTTGCCTCGAGATTCGATCGTCGGTATCCCAATACCTCGTTCAATCTCGTTACCGGCAAGTCACTTTACTCGTACCGTAATGCATGATCCCGTGACCAGACACTTGGTCACTTTGAGCTCATTATGATGATGCATTACCGAGTGGGCCCTAGATACCTCTCCGTCATACGGAGTGACAAATCCCAGTCTTGATCCGTGTCAAACCTCTCCGTCATACGGAGTGACAAATCCCAGTCTTGATCCGTGTCAACCCAGCAGACACTTTCGGAGATACCCGTAGTATACCTTTATAGTCAACCAGTTACGTTGTGACGTTTGGCACACCCAAAGCACTCCTACGGTATCCGGGAGTTACACGATCTCATGGTCTAAGGAAAAGATACTTGACATTGGAAAACTCTAGCAAACGAACAATACGATCTTATGCTATGTTTAGGATTGGGTCTTGTCCATCACATCATTCTCCTAATGATGTGATCTCGTTATCAATGACATCCAATGTCCATAGTCAGGAAACCATGACTATCTGTTGATCAACGAGCTAGTCAACTAGAGGCTTACTAGGGACATGTTGGTGTCTATTATTCACACATGTATTACGATTTCCGGATAATACAATTATAGCATGAATAAAGACAATTATCATGAACAAGGAAATATAATAATAATGCTTTTATTATTGCCTCTAGGGCATATTTCCAACAATAACATAGGATCCGGTGAATGCCGAGTTCTTTGGCAAGCCGGAGCCCGTGTATGAGCGCCTCGTACTCGGCCACGTTGTTGGAGGCGGCAAAGTGAATTTGCAGCGTGTATCTGAGCTTGTCGCCTTTGGGAGAGGTGAGGATGACGCCGGTCCCAAGCCGGTGCGCATCTTGGACCCATCGAAGTGCATGCGCCAATGAGTGGAGTCAGGAGCCGGCGGTAGGTACTGGGTCTCGGCCCAGTCGACGAGGAAGTCGGCCAATGCTTGGGACTTGATGGCGGTGCGAGGCTGGTAGAAGATCGTATAGGGGGCCAGCTCGATGGCCCATTTCGCCACCCGGCCGGATGCATCCCGGCTGCCTATGATCTCGGCCAGCGGGGCGGTGCATACAACCGTGATGGGATGCTCTTGGAAGTAGGGCTTCAGCTTCTTGGCGGCGAAGTACACGCCGTAGCACATCTTCTGGTAGTGCGGGTAGTTCTGCTTCGAGGTAGACATCACCTCGCTTAAATAGTACACCGACCGCTGGACCGGCTGGGCTTGGCATTCTTCTGGGCATTGGACTACGATGACGGTGCTGACCACCCGGCTGGTTGCGGCAATGTAGAGGAGCATGGGCTCTTTCTCAGTCGGCGCCGCCAGGACAGGCGGCATGGACAGCATCTTCTTCAGCTCGTGAAAAGCTTGATCGGCTTGGTCATTCCACTCGAAGTGGTTGGTCTTCTTCATGAGGCGGTAGAGGGGAAGAGCTTTCTCTCTGAGCCGGCTGATGAAGCGGTTCAGGGAGGCCAAGCATCCGGTAAACTTCTGGACGTCTCGAAGTTTGGTGGGAATCACCATTCTCTCAATGGCCTTGATCTTTACTGGGTTGCATTCGATGCCGCGTTCGGAGACCAGGAAGCCTAGGAGCTGGCCGGCTGGCACTCCGAACACGCATTTCTCGGGGTTAAGCTTGATTTGGAACCGGCATAGGTTCTCAAATGTTTCCTTGAGGTCTTCCAGCAAGGTGCCGCGCTTCTTCGTCTTCACCACAATGTCATCTACGTAGACGTGGGCATTTCTGCCGATTTGCTTGAGGAGGCACTTCTGCATGCAACACTGAAAAGTGGCACCGGCATTTCTCAAGCCGAATGTTATAGTCAGGTAGCAGAAGGCTCCGAATGGCGTGATGAAGGCAGTCTTCAGGCGGTCTGCCGGTTCTAACTTTATCTGGTGATACCTTGAGTAAGCATCCAAGAAACTCAACAGCTCGCATCCGGCCGTGGAGTCTATCACTTGGTCAATCCTTGGCAGGGCAAAGGGATCTTTGGGGCAGGCCTTGTTGAGGCTCGTGTAGTCTATACACATGCGCCACTTGTTCTTCTTCTTTAGCACGAGGACCGGGTTGGCGAGCCACTCTTGAAAGAAAACTTCCATAATGAAGCCGGCTGCCAGAAGCCGGGCTATCTCCTCTCCCACAATCCTGCGTTTCTCCTCCGACAGTCGACGGAGGGGTTGTTTGACTGGCTTTGCGTCTTCTCGGACGTGTAGTTTGTGCTCGGCGAATTCCTTCGGAACGCCCGACATGTCCTTGGGGGACCATGCAAAGATGTCCCGATTCTCACGGAGGAAATCGGCGAGCTCGCCTTCCTATTTGCTGTTTAGGTTTGCCCCGATGACGGCAAACCTCTCTGGGTGCTCGGGGTCAAGAGGTATCTTCTTCGTCTCCTTGGCCGGCTGGAAAGATCCTTGAGCATCATGCTCCTTGGGATCGGGGGACAAGGCCGACTGCTTGCCGGCCATGGCCACGACTCGGTCCAGCATCTTCTTTTCTTCGGCAATCACAAGGGACTCGGCCAGCCGACTGCTGGCTGCTGTGCACTCAGAGGACTTCTTGTAATCGCCGGCTATGGTGATGACGCCTTTGGTGCTCGGTATCTTCATCTTGAGGTATGCATAGTGGGGAACTGCCATGAACTTGGCCAAGGCAGGTCGGCCAAGCAATGCATGGTAAGGGCTCTCCAGGTCCACCACTTCAAACCAGATCGCTTCCCGGCGGAAATGCTCCTTGTCCCCAAAAAGTACATCAATCTTGATCTTGCCAATGGGGGCGCAGGACAGGCCGGGTACGATGCCATGGAACACAGTCCGAGTAGGCATGAGTTGCTTCATCTTGACATTCAGCTTCTCCATGGTGTCACGGTACAGGATGTTGATGCTGCTCCCGCCGTCTATCAGCACGCGGGAGAATCGGGCAGCGCGTCTATCCGTTGCAAGGGTGGCTTCCAAAACCAACGCATAAGAGCCGGGAGACGGCATCACCTCTGGGTGGTCGGTCCGGTGCCAGCTGATAGGTTTTTCTGACCAGTGCATGTGCTCGGCAGGGTTGGCAGCAACCATGCTGACTTCTTGGTGCTCTCAGCGTTTGCTGCGCCAGTCTTCGGGCTGACTTGTAAAGATGACATAGGCGGCATGCTCGTCGGGGAACTCATCGTGCACGGCTCCGACTGCGGGCCGAGCGGCTGGCGGCTGCGGAGCCGGAGGCGGCGGACCAGCAGGCGGAGGCGGTGCGAGCCCTTCGCCTTTAGAGATTCGGGTGAGCCAGTGGCACTTCCGGGTCGTGTGGTTGGATGGCTTCGCGCCGCTGTGGAACTTGCACGGGGCGTCGAGAGTCTGCTCGTAGGAGAAGGCCGGCTGCCAAGCCGGCTTGCCGCCCCTCTGCTTCTTGGGTGCGGGCCGTGCTTCGGGCTGCTCGTCTTCGACTGTGGCCACCTGCCGACTGGTGGAGGGCGGCACCGGGCCCTTGCGCTTGTGGTCGTTCTGGTGTGGGCGTCGGCCAGAGTCCCCAGCCGGCGTCTTGAGCGCCGGGTTGAGTACCTTTCCGAACGCGTCTACCCGGAGTTCGGTCTTCATCGAGGAGTCGGCGGTGGCGTACTTGTCCGCTATGATCAGAAGCTCGTCGAGGGTAGTTGGCTCGTCGCAGAGGAGCTTGTGCTTGAGGAGGGTGCCTTCTCGGCACCCGGCAGTGAAGTATTCTATGGCTTGCACCTCGTGCACCCCTTCGCAAGAGTTGCGGAGCTCGGCCCAACGCGTGAGGTAGTCGTGAGTGGACTCGGCGGGGCCTTGTACGCACAAGGAGAGCTGTCTGGGCTTGGGAGCCCGCTTGTAGGTGCTGGTGAAGTTGCGGATGAAAGCTTCTGTGAAGTCTAGCCAACTGTTGATGCTGTATGGCTTGAGGCTGTTGAGCCAGGTCCGCTCCGTGCCCTGCAGCATGAGGGGCACGTACTTCACACCAACGCGCCTGTTGCCGTTGGCTATGCTAACTGCCGTGGAGTAGTCGATCAACCAATCTTCTGGCTTCACGGAGCCATTGTACTTGGGCGTGTCTCTTGGGAGCGAGAACCCTTTGGGGAAAGGCTCGTCACGGATGCGGGGGCCGAAGCAAGGCGGGCCGACATCGTCTTCTTCTTCTAGCACCAGGGATCGCGCCAGGCGGTCAATCCGATGGCGGGCGTCGTTCTTGCCGACTCCTTCGCGGCGACCTAGCCGGCCGCTGAGAGTCGGATGCGCAACAGGCAGCGGGGTGGGATATCTCTCTCCAGGGGGCTGGGGCGGAGGCAGGTTGCCCCGCCACTCCACGGCCCGGGGGTGGCCTTCTGCGTCTCGCTCGATGGAGATTCGGGTTCGGCTTCGGCTGGCAGCCGGTTCTTTCTCGCGCCGTGCGCGGGTTTTACCCGTAGTCGGCATCCGGGACGTCGCGCCGTGATCTCGGCGCGGGGGAGGGCTTTCCGCGCGGGCGTCGGCCTCGTGCCGCTGCGCGGCTGCATCGATCAGCTGCTGGGTGCGTCGGGTCATGTGGGGGAGTTCTTCGGCCCCAGTCCATCTAGCTCGTCTACGGCTGCCTGGGCGGCGCGCAGGTTCTCGAGTGGAGTAGCGTAGACTGGGCGGTTGACTCCTAGCGTATCGGCGACGACAGCGCCGCGCTGTCTGACAATGCCGGCCCGGCTAGGCCCGCCTGGGGCGGCGTGCCAAAGGCGGCGCGGTCCGCCTCGCGTCGGTGGGCCTTAGTGAGGCGTCTCATGGAAACCAACTTCCGGCCCTCCGCGAGGAGGGCAAGGCGGCGAGCTTCCAGTGCTTCAGCGTCGGCATCGGCCGGGAGGGGGATGGACAAGTCGTGGACCGCCGCGTGCGTGGCGTCGTGGGCGCTCTCGTCAGAAGCACCGCCGTGGCCGATGACCATCACCTCGGTGGTGACAGCGTCGCCGCCATCAGCCCGGGGAAGCGGGTCGTTATAGATCGCGACGTTGGTGGGGAACGTGTCGAGTGAGGCCATGTCAGAGTTGACAGGCATCGGATCGGTGGAGCCAACCGACTCCAAGTCCACGGTAGGCTCGCCGGAGACGTGGAGCTGGCCGAGGAGGTTGACGAGGTGGTCGATGCCCACGTCGGAGGCGAGCTCGTCGGAGATGAGGGTCTTGACAAGGAGATCGGCGAGGCTGCTCGCCGCACAGATGTTGGTGACGCCTTGTAGCACGTCGTGGCAAGCGCCATCGGGCGTGCCGGGCTGGCTACGCTCGCGGGGGAGGAAGAGGGTTCCCGTCCAGAACAGGTCTCCGGGCGACGGTGCACCTGGCCCCACGGTGGGCGCCAAATGTCGGGTGGTAGGTGCGACATATGCCAACGGGTGGCTTATCATTGTGGGAACCAGTAAGACGTCGCCGGTGCCTGGAAACGGGAAGAGGCGAAGACATGCACGCCGGCGAATCTTACCCAGCTTCGGGGCTCTCTGTGGAGATAACACCCCTACTGCTGCTCTGCGGGGTCTCCGCATGGTCACTAGATGAACAAGTAGCTACACGGTGCTCCTTGAGCTGTTTGGCGAAAGGAGGAAGAAGGGCTCGGCTTGCTCTCTTCTCCTCCCTATGTGGTGTCTGAGACTAGCAGGGATTCATCCCTTTGCATGGATGCCCCGGGGGGTTTATATAGGCCTACCCCCCGGGGGTACAATGGTAATCCGGCTGGGCGCGGGGCCCAGCCGTCTGTGTCTACGCTCTCCGGCTTCTGCGCCGGCTGCTGGGGCCCGCCGGCTAGTGGGTCCCACCGGCTGCCGGCTCCTTGGTCGACAGGCAGGCCCCACTATCAGGGCCTTGTCGGCGGCTGGTTACTGTTGCTCAATCTTGGTGGCGAGGGCTTCGCCGAAGTGGGCGTGGCTACAGTGCCGCCGCCCGATGGGCGATCACTGTAGCCCCACCGCATCTTGTCTCCTTAATGGGGCGTCTTCTTCGAGGGAGGTGGCAAGCCGGCTGTGGGGAGCCGGCTCTATCTTGGGCCAACTGGGGGAGGTCTGGCCGCCTTCGGGTGTCTCTCTGCCCGAAGGGGCCGACCGCCTATGGGCTGTACTGGTAGCCCGTCGTGGATGACATCAGGGTCAACGTGGCAACAGTGCTGCGCCAGACGGGTCATGGCCACCCGTACGGCGCACTGTGCCAGGCGTGCTCCGGGATTCGGGGGTGGCAGGCTTCACTGTAGCCACGCCCCGTCACATCGCCGTTATGTGGATGTAGACTTCGAGGGTACGATCTTGACCGCTTTATGGGTGCCGGCTTCTTGGAGTCGGCCTTCTCGCGGCCGGCTTCTCGGAGCCGGCCCTCCCGTGGCTTCTCTTCATGAGGGCTGAAGTCGGGCCGCCTTCTGATAGCCGGCCTGGAGACAGCCGGCAAGGGGAAGGCGGCCCTGTGTCTTGGATTCTTGAGGGCCGAATCGGCTCGTAATTTTTTCAGAAGGGCCAAGGGGAACCGGCTAGGCTACCCATGGTTATTTACTCCGACAGTCCACAAAAGGCCCAACTAAAATATAGGCTGGTGTAAGTTGTGGGCCTCGCGCAAAGTGTGAAGGCCCCAATCATTCAGGCCCCAATCATTCAGGCCCAAGAAAGATGCAGGCCGTCCCAGTTGTGGCCCGCTAAACACCAGGCCCGTTAGAGGCGAATGTTTTGGCCCGGTCGACTACATCTGATTTTATTTCCAGATAGCGAATGATGGCAGTAACTAGTAGGAATTAAGAACAAATCTACTCTATATAATAAAGAAATTACGGCATAGTAACTAAGAATAAACCTACACTATATAATAAAGCATTTATGGTATATTACATCCACTGGGCATCGAAGTTCTATACCAGTGATCATAAAGGGCAACAAAGAAGCAGATTACAAAAACTAGGCACCATTGCAGCGTAACAAAATAATACTGAACCGAGACCACTTCCAAGACAGTTCAAAAAAGGTTAGCCTTGCGCGGGAACTACCGCGTAAGTTGCTGAGCAAGGCTGTGAGACCGGCCTAGCATGTCAGTCATAGCTTCTAGGTGTAGTTGTTTAACGATGAGGTTCTCATTGGTGTTCTCCGCAATCTTTCTTAGAGATAAGACTTCAAGTCGAAGTTGAGTTGCAGAATGCCTTTCTGCTAGAACTTGGGACTGAAGAAGTCGAACTGATTCAGACAACGAATTCCGTGAGCTTGTCTAACTGCTAGTCTCAAGTAACTTGAACACTGCATCAAGACAAGACTTTGGGGTTGTCTCGCTATCTTCAAGATGTTTTGCCTTCTTTGCTGCAATATATGTTGGGTTTGTCACACAGCCTTCAGCAGACTTGTGCATGCCATCAGGCATATCACCCTGAAACAAAGCAGAGAGATGACATGTTTTGCACGTGTATAAACAAAGATGAAAACTGTGCTATCAATTCCATCCAATTTCAAATTAGAAAATAAAGAGTAAGTTCAAAATATCAATAGCATAATTTGGCATTGTTCATAATGCAGGGAGCTTGACCACACCACTGGATTACCATGTCAACATAACAAGCATAGATGAAGGGCAAAGAAAATCATTGTATCTATTTTGGTTAATGTGCATGGCATGTTGTTCATATCATCAGCCACATCAGTAAGATAAAACAGGAGATGACAAGGTGTAAACGTGGGCTGCTTCACCACACACTGGACTATAGATCCACAAAACAAGCATACATATAGGGAGTATTAAGTAATGTGCATGGTATGAATAAGGAATTTGTTTTTACAAGTAAAACTTAGAACTTACGGTTCTTGCGAACATGCATTTTGGTGGAAACAGCAAACTAAACAGCAGTAAATGATAGGGAGTATGAGAAAATTAAACAACAGTTGAGGATAAAGGCTTTAGAAGGACTGACTTACATTAACAGTTAACGCCGGCTTTATAATGCCCTTCTCCATGTCAAGGGAAGGATAACTCAAGAATTTCAGCACATAATCTTCTTCATAAGCATTGCCTGTACTCTACATTTTGTAGAGAGTAATTATAGATATGATAATACTGGAAGGGATAGAGGATAATGAAGATAAGATGCAGATTGATGCTACATAATCAACTACCAATCTAGTACAAGCATTACATGACAAAATGTACTAACAAGAGCAATGGGCTACACTTCTGCACTGGCATTGTCTGTGTATTCTACTTTTTGGTAAGATTAAATATAGATCTGATCTTTTTTAGTAAATGATGGGCAAGGGAGATAAGATGTAGAATGCTACACAATGAACCAACCCCTCTTCCCATAATACAAGAGTGTTTTGAACACTGGTGTACTGTACAAAACGTTCTTATATTATGGGACGGAGGGAGTAGCAGTTAATGTACGTACAGTGATAGACGAAGTTCAGTCCTTACAAGAGGACTGCAGAGCTAAACCTCTTCAAAAGCATTGGGCTGATTCTAAATTTATGTAAGGGTCCATACAGATCTTATAATGTCCACTAAATGGACGACAACGAGGCTAACATGTGCAGTGATGCTACATAATCAAATAGCTATGAAAGTAAGTATGGTAATATAGGGTAAGAGGTACTCACAAGAGCAATGCAGTGTGTAGTATAGTTGCGAGATTCTGTGGTCCCTTGAGAACGAACATTCTTCTGCTAACAGTTTTCGTACAAGTGAGATGCTAAGGCAAATGCAGAAATGTAGTTCAAATTTTGATGTGATATCATAGATAGTACCTTACGCTGCAGCCGAGACCAATGTGTAACAAGATTATTCCAGTCACCGTCGGATAAATGTAGCACCGGACACTTTACAGAAATTTTGTTTAGAGGCTTGCCATCGAAGTGCGCTTGCCTCAAGTAGGAACGGTACTTCATCAACGAGTGCTTGAAAAGCGCAACCAACCCTTGCTCGTCTTCGCAATCCAGTTTGGTCCTCGCCTATTTAAAAGAATGAAATCTTGTGTCTTCTGTTAGTAGAAACCTATGCAGTAATGACCATGAATAACATTAGTACATTACTTACGCGTAAGTTGCGGAGGAAGACTGGAAATTGTTCTGTGTCTGTGGTATAATCTTTCCATGAAGGAAAGATGCACACAACGTTCCTGACAACAATATAAGCTTTGTCTTCTAAATGGGAAGAAATGGAACAGGGGTCCTATTTGCTGCAATTAGGGCTCTCTCTAGTTCGAAAAGGGATTTGGCAATTGGATTTGGTGTACTCTTTGCTGGAATGGGGGTTTTGCGTCGTAGAGCTGGTGCTATGTCAACTGGCATAATCATAATGTTTGATGCAGTTGGGGTCTGCTGAGTTGGGGCATAAAAAATGACCAGTGTAGTAGGGCTAGAGTTTGCTAGAGTTGGGGTGTTTTGTGGGTCAGGTGATATTGCAACTACACCTAATGGGCTATTTGATTTATCAGGTGCCACTACCTTTTCCAAATACTTTGCTTGTGCTCCTCCACAATCAGCAATCGCCCTCTTCCTTTTGAACGTCTGATACACAAGAACAACATTTGAATGGATAAATATGGTATGATGACAGATGGAATATGTATTGAAAATGGATAGGCAGGCCGTATTCACATACACGGTGTGTAAACTAAGCTAATGGCAGTTCAACAAAGTAGAAGCAATGCAAAACATCAGTTGCAAGATATGTGCGACAAATATAACCTTGGAAAGTTAGAGCAAGCACCTTGATGGGTGAATAAGATAGGGCATCTTCCTCTGACTCCTCCACTAGGGAGCTACATTGACTTAGGTCTCCCTCTAGCTTAGAATCACTGTTAGGATCATATTCTGAGCATGAATC
The DNA here is from genome assembly GCF_003073215.2 of Triticum urartu. Taxonomy (NCBI): domain Eukaryota; kingdom Viridiplantae; phylum Streptophyta; class Magnoliopsida; order Poales; family Poaceae; genus Triticum; species Triticum urartu. The sequence goes on from NC_053026.1 coordinate 512,985,727, forward strand.
TGTAGGTGGAGAGCGTTCGCATTGCATTGCATCCAGACTTGATTTTAGTCCCTTATTGCGAAGTTTGACAGCCATGGCATTGTTTTGCTTTATTCTTTTCATGCGCGCAAGCTCATAATCATTATGATGCTGTTCAGAATCTGAGATTCATGAAGACATAAAAAGTAGTCAGATTATCTATGGAATGCATTGTGGATTGAACTCGAAAAGTGTCTCCCTATAAACCCCTGCATATGCAAAGTTCACCCCCCAACCGTGCTGACCAGATCACACACAGAAATACAAACCCCTTATGTCTCTATAACAAGTAGACACACATTTCAAAACTGAAGTAGGAACATTAGAATTATATGAAATTCGTATTTGAACAAATAAACTAAGGAATTATGAGTGGCATAATGTTTAGCTTCAAGCGTGGAGTGTTGGTAGTGCGACACAAAGCAAGTTGGTAGATTGTATTCCATGTAAAAGATCGAAGCCTATGTAAAAGCTGGAAATGGCACTTTCTTTCTATACAATGCAGTGTTCGTTGCCCACACATGATGGAAGAGATCACATAGAGAAATACTATTCACTCATGTCTACGGTTGCAGTATTTAGAAATAGGGTGGTCCACCCTAAAAGAATATTGACAACAAATATGACAAGGCAAGCATAGATGTAGTGAATCAATCATTTACTTGTGAGCTCACTAGGACAAGTATGCAAAATTGTAACTGCAGTAAGAGACCGTCCCAAATCTGAATCAAGAAGTTTTTCTAGCACTTATTGTTTGCAACTAATTGACGTGAATAATTGGATATTATATCGAATGAGTAAGAAAGACAAGTAAAATTTTCAACAAACCTGGCTTGAAGTAGTAATCTGGTTCAATGTCACTACGACCAACAATCCAAAATGACTAGTGTTTGTTCCTAGGGCCAGAATTTTGAAAACCCTGTGAACTTTACAGGTACTAAAGATTATCGAAATACATCTGAACCATTAAGTGTCAGTAGCACTGAGCACACAACAAAACCTAATGACAGTCCCGCGTAATGAGTAATGAATCAATTAGAAAATGGGTGATGAGGAGCGGCTGCTGAGTGTTGAGAACTGATCTCAGGATAAATCGGGTTGGCTTAGTGGGTGTTGCACGCCTGAGCCTTGAACGGACTGGGAAGGTAGGCACGACGGCGCGCCCCGGGCAGCGGTGACGTTGTTGGGCGAGCGGCTCCTGACCTCCTGTTAGTCCGGCGTCTCCTCCTAGAGTCATGTCGTCCGGGGACGGCAAGTCGCCGGCGAGGCAGACGGCTGGGGGGCAAGTAGAGATTGGAAGCGCGCAGCAGAACGGAGGGGAATCGGGGCCTGGGACGACCCAAAATCCCAGGGTGGGCCGGCCCACCGTGGGCACCCTGTAGAGGTACACACCCGAGCGACGAACATGCATTTTCAAAACTAATTTAGGAACATTTAGCTGACCAATTAAACGAATCTATTTTAATAATATCAGATTCGTATTTGAACAACTAAGCTTGTTTAGCTTGATGCTTCGAGCAATGCTACTATGGCACGAAGTACGTATTCTGATCGTATAGTGATCATAAAAGGGGGAAACCAGAGAAATAATATTTAGCAGCCATTGTTTGCTTCGAACTAAGAACTAAATTCTAAGAGCTGAAAATAAAGTAGAGTAACCAAGTTAAGATCTGTTTTCTGGTTGAGATCAAAAAGTTGAGGAGATATGAAGTACCACCTCTCTTGCCGCGCCGTGTAGGCATCGGGGGTGCGATGGCTGTCGGTGGCGTTGAAGCAGATCTGCGATGATAGACGGGTGCATCGGGGGATAAGTCCCCTTGCTGTGGAAGAGAAGGTCGTGTGAGCGGCCCCGACAAAGAGGACGACGGTGCCGATGAAGCGAGAGGACATGATGCAAGGCTCTTGGGCTGTCGCCGTGGATGAGAAACGCCCATCTCAAGCAGTGGACGACGTGGTCTTGGTAGACACTCCGGCATGGTGGAGGACGGTGGCGATGGATGTGGTGGAGGACGGCGGTGATGGATGTGGTGGAGGACGGCGGCGATGGATGGGGTGGCGGACGGAGGCTGGTGTGGGGATGGTGTTCTAGCGCGGATGGTGTATGAATGGGAAAATGGAGGGAGAGGTACGGGGAACCCTGTTTCTGGGACGCGCCTGTCTGAAATATGGGAAAGTTACGAACTTAGCCCCCATTTAAAATTTGGACGTCTCGTCGATTGGGGATACGACGGTAATCTCGCATCTCGCCAATATTTGCCCAGAGCGATTTCGGGCGAGGAGAGGGTGGTTGGCGCCCATGGTTGGCGCCCACGGTGTATGAACAGGGCTTACAGGTAGGGCGGTTGCACTATAAAAAAAATACACTTCCGTGATGATACGTGTTTGTCACAGTAGGTCGCTTTTTTTGTCATGCATGTACATCCATGACAAATTTATGACAGAATCAAGATAGTCATACCTGTGCTGTCGTAGAAGTGTTCCATGACATTACCAAAATTATCATCACGGAAGTGTCCACTTCCATGACGATAAATCGCGCGTCACAGAAGTGCTTTCTTCAAGGGTGACCGACACATGGAATCCACCGTAACGGAACGCCGTTAAGCTATCGGGTCGGGTTTTGGATCCGATAACCCGTTAACAGCCCCGAACAATGGGGATTTTCCACGTGTAAAATCATCATTGGCTAGAGGAAACACGTGTCGGCTCATCGTCGGGACAGATGTCATCCACTCACTGGATAGAAGGCGCCTATGATACGTCGACACGTGGCACGACCCAACAAGTTTAAATGGGCCGGCCCAACTAGAGGCCCACAATATTTTGCGGACCATAATGGGCCAGCCCAGCTAAAGGCCCACGAAATTTTGCGGACCATAATGGGCTGGCCTAGCTAAAGGCCCACAAGATTTTGCGGGCCATAATGGGCCGGCCCAGGTAAAGGCCCACGAGATTTTTTTGTGCCATAATGGGCCGGCCCAGGTAAAGGCCCACAAGATTCTTGCGGGTCATAATGGGCAGCCCCAGCTAAAGGCCCATGAGATTTTGCCGACATTAATGGGCCGGCCCAGCTGTAGGCCCACAAGATTTTGAGGACCCTAGTAGGCCGGCCCATTAACTGGCTGCCATGTTTTGGGCCAAATACCGGCCCATATTTGATCCGGTCCATTAATGGCCTGCCACGCTCTGGGCCTAATAGTGGCCCATATGAGATTCGGCCCGTTAAAAGCCTACCAAGTTCTGGGCCAAATTACGGCCCAGATCAGGTCCGGTCCTTTAAGAGGCTTTGGGCTCAATTATGGCCCATATCAGAATCGGCCCGTCAACTGGACACTATGCTTCTGGGCCCACTTGCTAAAGGCCCACTTATTAATTCGGCCTGATATTAGTTTTGGCCTGTTAAGGGCCCGTTTAACATTTCGGCCCTATATTAAATTCAACCCGTTAAAAGCCAGTCATATAGTTGGGCCTAACTATGGCCCGGTTTGCATACGGCCTACTCGCAGCCGATATCTGATTGGGCCAAACAAGGACCTAGACAATTTTGGCCTATTAAAAGCCCGTGATTTGATTCGCACAATCATGGGCCGGGGTTCATTTCGGGTTGCTGCGTAACTAGTAGGAATTAAGAACAAGCCTACTCTATACAATAAAGAAATTACGGCATAGTAACTAAGAATAAACCTACACTACACAATAAAGGATTTAAGGTATATTACATCCATTGGGCATCAAAGTTTGCCACCAGTGATCATAAAGCGCAACGAAGAAGCAGATTACAAAAACTGGGCACCATTGCAGCGTAACAAAATAATACTGAACCGAGACCACTTCCAAGACAGTTCAAGAAAGGTTAGCCTTGCGGGGGAACTGCTGCGCAAGCTGCTGAGCAAGGCTGTGAGACCGGCCTAGCATGTCGGTCATAGCTTCCAGGTGTAGCTGTCTAGCGATGAGGTTCTCATTGGTGTTCGCCGCAATCTTTCTTAGAGATAGGACTTCAAGTCGAAGTTGAGTTGCAGAATGCCTTTCTGCTAGAACTTGGGACTGAAGAAGTCGAACTGATTCAGACAACGAATTCTGTGAGCTTGTCTGACTGTTAGTCTCAAGTAACTTGAACACTGCATCAAGACACGACTTTGGGGTTGTCTCGCTATCTTCAAGATGTTTTGCCTTCTTTGCTGCAATATATGTTGGGTTTGTCTCACAGCCTTCAGCAGACTTTTGCATGCCATAAGGCATATCACCCTGAAACAAAGCAGAGAGATGACAGGTTTTGCACGTGTATAAACAAAGATGATAACTGTTCTGTCAATTCTATCCAATTTCAAATTAGAAAATAAAGAGTATGTTCAAAATATCAATAGCATAATTTGGCATTGTTCATAATGCGGGGAGCTTCACCACACTACTGGATTACCATGTCAACATAACAAGCATAGATGAAGGGCAAAGAAAATCATTGTATCTATTTTGGATAATGTGCATGGCATGTTGTTCATATCATCAGCCACATCAGTAAGATAAAACAGGAGATGACAAGGTGCAAATGGGGGCTGGTTCACCACACACTGGATTATAGATCCACAAAAACAAGCATACATATAGGGAGTATTAAGTAATGTGCATGGTATGAATAAGGAATTTGGTTTTAGAAGTAAAACTTAGAACTTACGGTTCTTACGAACATGCATTTTGGTAGAAACAGCAAACTAAACAGCAGTAAACGATAGGGAGTATGAGCAAATTAAACAGCAGTTGAGGATAAAGGCTTTAGAAGGACTGACTTACATTAATAGTTAACACCGACTTTATAATGCCCTTCTCCATGGCAAGGGAAGGATAACTCAAGAATTTCAGCGCAGAATCTTCTTCATAAGCATTGCTTGTACTCTACATTTTGTAGAGAGTAATTATAGATATGATATTCTACTTGTTGGTAAGATTAAATATAGATCTGATCTTTTTTAGTAAATGGTGGGCGAGGGAGATAAGATGCAGAATGCTACAAAATGAACCAATCCCTCTTCCCATAATACAAGAGTGTTTTGAACACTGGTGTACTGCACAAAATGTTCTTATATTATGGGACGGAGGGAGTAGCTGTTAATGTAAGTACAATGATAGACCACGTTCAGTCCTTACAAGAGGATTGCAGAGCTAAACCTCTTAAAAAGCATTGGGTTGATTCTAAATTTTATGTAAGAGTCCATACGGATCTTATAATGTCCACCAAATGGATGATTACGAGGCTAACATGTTTCGCCCCCTTTGCTTCCTCTCCCCATTGCTTCTACCTGGTGCCATGGCGGCGCAACAGATCACGGAGTCTGAGGTGAGGCTCCTGACACAGGAGCTCCATGCCAAGGATGCGAAGCTCAGGGCCAAGGACGTGGAGCTCCGTGAGCTCAAGGAGGAGAGGAGTGCCATGCTCCTCCGTTATGTGCGGGAGTTCACAGAGCTTCAAAAGCGGTAGGCGTCCACCACAAAGATGCTCGAGGCATCGGCGGCGTTGCTGCAGAAAGCGGGAGATACGATAGGCCGTCAGGGGAGCCGGCTGGAGCGCGAGCGGGCCGATCGTGACAAGGTCCAGGATCGCCTCAGCCACTTGGTGAACCAAGTTGCCACGCATGTGTTGCGGCTGCGCGATGCCTACCGTCGTGCCAGCGCGATGATGCCGGCCGTCGGGCTAAACCCTCTGCATGGGCATGTCGATGTCTCGGCGCAACATGACCGTTGGATCAAACTCAGACGGTGCAGATCAGTCACTGTAGCACAAAGCATGTGGGTGTGTTTGGTTGCATTCTCATCTCGATATAGTTGTTTCCTCTTCGTGTATTTTTGTCAACCTACTAGTGTGGACTCATGCACCCTTCATGCACTCTGCCAAACACCCAAAAGTGGGTCGAGAAGGGAACTTTTGCTCCCATCCCGTGCACCCTTCAGACACCCTACCTAACACTATTCGTGCTTCATGTGGTTCATGTTTCGTGGAGTACTGTAGCACCGTACTCTCCGTGCGCTATGGACCTAGTTCTGTTAACATTGATCGCACCGTCCATTCTCGACCGGACAGTCGAAAAAGCGGTACTATGTTACATATAGGAGTAGTTGACATGCGCACAACATCATTTGTTATCGTCATATCTTACTACACTAGCAACAAGATTATGTAGTACTGACGTATGAACCACTGCACATGCCTAGTAGTAGGAGCACTGTGTATGTTCAAGTGGCTGCCGTGTTTCGCACTCCTCCGTCGTAAGAGTGGAAACACTTGCTGTAATCATTTTCTTCTTCTGAAAAACAGTGGACATGCTCTACCATGCGGATCCTCCTCCAGCCACGCACTAAATTACTCACTTTCGCCGACGTGTGGGACAGCCAGCATCGGGGTCCACCAGCCATGCACTAAATTACTCCGTAGTAGAGTGACAGTAGACTACCCCGATCGAAGCACCGCAGTAATGCCCAATGAGTCGTCAAATCACAAAACCCCCTCCTTTCCAGCAGTAAGTTGGACGGACGAAGCAACCATCATTTCACTCTTCTCTCTCAGCTTCGTCTCTACCCAACCCTCGCTTCTGCCTCATCTTTTTCCTCATTTCTTCAAGAAAACCCCAACCTGCTTCTGCCATTGTTCTTCTCTCCCAAAGAAGGAAAGGTGAGCGCATCAATGGTGTTGATTCTGGCCAAGGCCCGGTCTTGCAACCTCAAGACTGATCCTATAACTCCCTCTCTTTTCTTCTTTTGGGTTTGCGATTATGGTTTCTTTTCTTTTATTTCTATTTGACAGTTTCTTGATGGACGCTGGAGCACCGGACGAAGTGATGTCTATGGCTCCGGCCAAAACCGTCGAGGCTCATGGTATGAAGAAGCGCAAGCACCCCGCCGAGACTACCGCAGACAAGCTCAAAGCCATCGCCCTGTCCAAGCCCCCCTCCTCGGGATCCCTCATTAAGCAAGTCCAGGTAATACTCTTCTTGACGATCTTTTTCTCGATCTTGATCGTGTTTTTTCATCTAACACGCAGTACTAGTACTAGTTGTACAACTTTCTGGGTGATCTTGCATGTGATTTTTGTGTGCCAAATGACGGTTCTAAATTCCTCTTTTGACCAAAACATGCGAGAGGTTAACACTGGTTTCTTATAGATTACTTTCAACTACTCCCTCTGTCCCAAATTTCTTGTCTTATATTTGTCTAGATACGGATGTATCTAATACTAAAATGTGACTTGATACATCCGTATCTAGACAAATCTAAGAGAAGAATTTTGGGACGGAGGGAGTACTTTATGAACATCAATGCTACCTTTTAAGAGGGTATTTGCCTAAGTAACTTGTGTTATGGATATTGCATGTAATCCCTCTGCTCTCATGCCTTTGAAGACATGTTCTAGTGTCTTTGTTCATTCATTTCTGTGCGTATATGTAGTCATATATGGAGTATAATATCGAAAATCATCGTATATTTCTGAACGGAGGTAGTAATAAAATATGGTTTCTGTTTGAATTGGAACTAGGTCCGCGGTGGAGATGAAGTTCTCAAAGTCATGTCGTGTGAACTGGAAGACCTGATGATGAGTTCTACTGCTGAACTATCCAGCTGCTGTGTCCTTGTCGCCACGTGTCCTGAACTAGTGTTTTCCTGTAGCATTGTTGTCAGGTGTGTTCTCGAGGCTGTACTTGACCACAACAATTTCCTGGCTGTGCCTTCGATTACGAAGGGTGTGGTTCTTGTAAAGCTTCCCAACAAATCTGATGCGGCTTGTCTTCATCATCATGTTTATGAGTGGAAAGACCACTCTGTTAGGTTCTCCAAGGTTGACAAGATGGTGATGGTGCATGTAGACATCTCACACGAAGTCCATGGCCTAGTCAGTTATGCGGGGTTCATCCCGTAGGTCGGTGAAAAAAATAGTCTGCAGAGTTTAGTTAGTGCAACTTTGCTTGTCTGTAGTAAGTACTATTGTTCAGTACTTGATTTGTGTTTGTGAACCCTGTATTGTTTATTAGTACTGCCGCTTTTGGTGTGTGGTCAGTCCTGAGAACGGTCTATGTTAATGTCTGTCCACTCAATTCAGTCTGTATATTTTGAAGTATCCATATCATATTTTTTGTGAGGACGGTCTATCAATTATGGTTACACTCCAATATTTGTATGCATTACAGGGTTTATCGCACCCACCAGGATTTCCAGCCCCATGGATGTTCGGTCCATACGATTTGTCACGACCTTTGGACTGTCCTGCTTGTGGGAGTAGGTGGGGCCCCTGCATGCCATGCGTAGTTGAACGATCAATCTTCTGTTTAGTAGTTCAACATAGTGATTTCCTGGTAAGGATTCACTCGTGTCACATCAAGTAAATCTTGTTGATTTACTGTATAAATCTTATTGATTTAATGTCATGTTTTCTTTCTTTTCCTGCAATTTTATGATGCAGGTTTTGCCATGTGACATTCATCACAGAATAAACTGTTTGGTTTGCTCTACGATGGCTATTTTTGCAGGTTTCACTTCATATGTCGTGTCAGTAACGAAGGCACTCTCCATCACTTATATTACTGGAAAAAATTGGATCAGTCTGTTGTCTGAGTACAAGCTGAATCCCTATGATGAACTGCAGTTTGGTTTAACAAAAATGCCACAATTAGTCCTTCTCACGTTTAAAAGAAATGAAGAAAAAGACTGGATCACGGTCACGGATCCTAGTCAAGTTAGAAAGCTGATCATAGCAGACCAGACACGATCGCCGTTGTCACGCACAGATCGAGCACCGACAGTTGCTCTAGCACTGACAGCGGCAGCAGCTCAGTCTAATCCAGCTGAGGATTGGGCACCGACCGCGTCAGCGGATCAGTCTGATCTACCGGAGGATTGGGCATCGACACTGGCACCTGCTCCGACACCTGCACCAGCTCTACAAGGAGCACCATCTCCGGCAGCAGCAGCGGCTTTGGCACCTGCACCAACACTTGCACTTGCATCTGCTCCGGCCCATGCAGTTGCACCGGCAACAGACTGGGCTGCAGTTCGCACTTCATATACCAAAGTCCTTACAAAAACCGACATGTCCACCTTCTTGGTAAGCATTGGCCGCCCAAGTGCTTCGTTCTTTTTTCTTTCCATGTTGTTTCGCATGATTCACTGTGTTGATCTAACTGTTTGGGTATGTCTTCTTGTTTGCAAACAGAGAATTCCTAGAGCAACGAGGGAGTCGTTCAACAATCCGGGCGACCGCGGCCAAGTTTCTCTTACCATGCGCAGCCTTGGTGTGAATGAACCTGCTCAATATATCGTAAGTACAAAGGATGGTCGCATGATGATTGATGCTAAAGGATGGTCAAGGTTCAAATCTAAATCATATCTTGTGGTAGGGGATGATGTCAAAATTGAACTTTCTCGGCAAGGAGAGCTGGTCCAAATCAATTTTGAAATTCTTCAGTAGCAGCACGCAACTGCCTAACTGATCTATCCTCCGAGAGATTTTGATGTAATAATCTGGCATGGTGAAACAAGTGTCCTGTGTGTATACGTAGTACGATAGTATTATTTATCACATGGTATATCATTGATAGAATTGCAACTCTGATTGCTGGTTAGGAACTGTCCTTCGATTTCATTCCAACAGCTGCCGTGCTTTATTCAATTTTGTGTATTCGCCTTGCGACAGCATCTAAAACCAGCGCCGTACCGATCGCTTGCAATACGAAAAGCACTGAGGTAGAACACATGGGCCCCCAAACATGCAGGGTCGGACTGCGGCCCAAAGTCCAGGACCTAGTTTCGAGAAGCACTAGCTCAGTGCAGAAGTGGCGTCCTCCTCCTGCTGTGGGTTGGGAGAAGATGAATGTTGATGCTGCGTTATCTCGCAATGGTGAAAGGGGAGCCCTGGCAGTTGTGAGCCGGGATCATACAGGCTTCTTCCTTGGAGCACCGACACTGGTTTGCGAAAGTGTTACTGATCCAGAGATCCTAGAGGCAATGGCATGTTGCGAGGGGCTATCTCTGGCTCTTGACTTAAACCTGCAACAAGTTCAGATTAGGACTGATTGTTCAGCAACAGTCAAGCATATCGGAGAGGCATACTTGGGGCCCAGCAGAGTTATTATGGATGAGATCAAGATGAAGAAGAATATGTTCCAAACCATGGAGATCATACATGAAAAACACGAGTGTAATGTTGAAGTGCATGTGCTCGCAAAAGCTGCTACTTCTTTGCCCTGTGGACGCCATCTTTGGCTCACAGGAACCCCTGAAATTATTTGTATACCTATGACTGTTAATCTTCAATAAAGCAACTTTTATCCCTAAAAAAATCTGAGTATTATATTCTCAGCTGAACCCCCATAATGCCCGTGCGTTGCAGAGGGAGTATTTCTCTCGGCAAGGTGAGCCTGTGATATAAAAGATTTGTATATTTCTTTATAGAGGGAGTATCTCTCTGTCAAAAAATATATTTATGTGTAACTAGTTACTCCTGTCTTTCTACTTCCTTTCGCCGATATGTGGGGCAACCGGCAACGGGGTCCACGTGCCATATGCACAAATTAGAGTGCACAACTTCACGGTAGACACACCCCGATTGTAGCGCCGCAGTAATGCCCAATGAGCCGTCAAATCACAACCCCCTTTCCAGCTTTAGCAGTAAGCTGGACAGACAAAGCGTCAATATTTCACTGGGCCTGAATCCCTTTCTCCCTCGTCTGCTTGTTCAGAGAAAACCCCCTCTCGGTGATTGCATAGGGCTTTCTCATGGAGAACCAGGTACAGATTCTTCATCCATCCCCGATAAACCCAAGTCCCTTGGTCGCAGGTAATCCTAGGATTGCAGCCGCCGCCGTTGATGCATTTTTCTTCCTACTGAATCTAGTGTGTTTCATTTGCAGTGCCCAAAGTGTGAGTACCCTACAGGTTTCTGCGCCCTCGGCGAGACGCCACACTTGTTCCTTCTCATCCTAACACAACATTTTGAAACACGCACAGTATGTTCCTAGAATCCTCTTTTCTATCCGGGAGGGTGGGGTTTTTTTTGAACATGCTGTGTTCTCATATTATTTTTCCTGCAGTGTATTATTTGCTCTGCGAGAACACATGTACTCAAGATGCTCGGCCTTGCCATAACTGAATACACTAGTTTAATGGTCATAGTGAAGACAAGCCATGGATATAAGTTCCGAGTTGGGTTCATGAACCAAGAAGATCGCTGCTTTTTTTATGGCCAAACTTGGATAAACTTTCTCACGTGTTACGGACTGAAAGTTGGCACACGAATGTTGATGGAAATAGCAGAACCTGGTCTCATCTTCACTGCGATCTTCCACCCCGACGTCGTTCCAATTGTTCATCCATGTTTGTTTTGTATCTGGTTCTTGCTTGTTGCCTTGATTACTTCTTAATCCACCTATTTTGTCTAACTAATCACAATTTAACTTTAGAAGTAGCAACGAATCTCTCATGAAGATGCTACTTCTAACTAATATTTTCTTATAATTGGTGGCACGTGTAGGTTTTTTCAGAGTAAAGCAGTCTGCTCGTTTGTTACTCTGTAATAACTCGGCTATTACTAATGGCACTGAAGTTGACTGGATCGACATCCACAAGTTCCTACACTTTATTGATCGTCTTGAGGTCCTTGTGGGGCGTTTCAATGGTGGAAGGCCACGTGGGATATGTGTGCCACTGCTGCACTCGTTGAACAGGTCCAACTGTGTCGAGAAACTTATGGTACGAGCTATTTTATGTTATATATGTTGTTCATAAACTATTGCTTATACACAGTTTTACAGCTGTGATCTTCTTGAAACAGGAACTGTCGAGTTCTATTGTTCCTATACAGATGCCTGGCCATGGTCGGGTCAGACTTGCGCTTGGTCACAACATGATGTTTATGTCGACCTACTCAATTCCCCTTGGAGGTGAAAAGATACTTATTCATGGGTGGTCTCAAATAATGAAGGCCCGTCCATCTTGGAGAATAGGACAGAAGATTATGTTCATGCTTTTCCATGGCTCTAAAGCGAATATCCTGTTTATTGACCACGTTGCGAGATGAGGCCGCTTTCAGAAGGTTGTGGATGCGCGGGGTGGCGCATGGGCCTTGTCCTGGGGCTTGGCGGCCTCACCCTTGGTTAACTGTAGGCGAAGTAGCACTGTTCGAGGCGTGCTTTGTACGGTTGAACCTGTATAAGTACTCATACTGCTTTCAGCTTTGGTTGTTAAGTGCCCCTGCTGGTTTCAGTTGAGGTTGTTATGTAGTACAATCTGTCATGTTTCTTCAGTCCTATCTTCCTCCAGCCGCCAAAACCAAACCAGCGCCGGCGGGGCCACCTGCTTCTGCCTCCCACGGCTGGCTGCGCCTCAGCGCACGCATCGCCGCCCCACCGTCTCCTAAATCGTTAACGCCGACGTCCTCCGCGCGCTTTGGTACGCTCGCCGCGGTGCCGCCCTCTCGCGTTGTCAACATGGTTAACAAACAACAGGAATCGGTAGAAGTACGTGGAGAGGATGACAGTAGAGGCCCACCACGTCAGCGTATTGAAAAAATAAAATGCTTCCTCCTAGTGTTTTCCTGACATCTGGGACCCACGATATTGGGAGCGTATATAGTCAATAGACAAGAGAACAACACAAGATCGGCTGACACCTGGGACGTAGCTACTCGAGCAGTATTTTTTTTGTTTGGTATTATTGAGACGGAGCAGGGTTTGAACTGGGCTGTGGCCCGTCTAGCCCAGGCTTATATTTTATGTTCACCATGTGACCAGCCCAGCTATTTTTTCTTTGTGAAAATGAGCCCAGTTTATTTTTTCTGAAGAATACCCAATCCAGGCCTACTTATTTTTCTACGCCCTGATGGGCTGCAACTCTTTCAAGACGCCTGCAAATCTTGAAAGTAATATGAAATGGGTTGTAAATATAAAAACAGATGACAAATTGGCAATTACTTTATAATTTCTGAATTTTATTACATTTTCAGATTCCTATTTCACTGGGTATTAACCTAATTTAAATATATCTTCAAAGTACTTTAAATCTGGCTAGACATTTCGGTATTAAAAATAGTTTGGAACGCACAGAAATATGCGAAATTGGCCCTGGCCAACCAAAAAAAACGATTGCAATAAATTGCATAAGAAGTTGCCATGAGCTATATATAAATTTTTAAAAAGAGGGAGTGGTCTGACTTGTGGGCCTGTTTAGTTGATGCGTATGCAAGATTTTTTAGTTATTATATGCGTCAATAAACCATTCTAGCTGACGTAACCGTTGGATGTCAATCCAACGGCCGTCGTGTTTCTTCAATCTCTGATCTTCTTGGTCCAGCCGCCAAAGCAGCGCCGGCGGGACTGCCTACTCCCGCCTCCCGTGGCCGGCTGTGCTGCCGCGCAGGCCTCAGCGCCCCCTACTACTCCCACCGCTGGCCAGGGCATCCCTCTACTCACCCACACCCCCTGTTATTCTGCAGCGACGGCAGCCTCACACCGCAGCCGAACCGGTGAACGCTCGTACTCCTCTCCGCGTGGGCATCCACTGCCGCGTCTTCCCTGGCTCCGCGTTGCCCCCTTCCTATGCCTCACCGTCATCCACCGCCGTGGTGCTCTCAGCGCGGCGTGGTCAATGTGGTCAACGACCGACTTCCATCGGAATAGTACTGTACATGGAGAGGCTGATAGCTGGGTCCACGACAGCCGCAAGGAAGTGCCTCCTTATTACGCGCAAAATAATTATTCCTCCACCTGACAGCGGGGACCCACCGGACGGGTCACCAGTATTTTGCGAAAAAATTGTTTCCCCCTGACAGCGGGGACCCACCGGACGGGTCACCAGTATTTTGCGAAAAAATTGTTTCCCCCTGACTGCTGGGACCCACCGGACGGGCCACCGTATTTTGCGAAAAAGTGTTCCCCCCGCTGTCAACTCGGACCCACCGGAAGTGCCTCCTTATTACGCACAAAAAAATGAATACTCCCCCGCCTAGCTGGGACCCACCTTGGTGGGAGGATGACTTGTGGGCCTACTAAGTTGACGGGGACGAAGGGCTTTGTCAACTTAGTCAATATGAACGATTCTAGTTCCAGTGACCGTACGATGTCCATCCAACGACCGTAGTGCTTCTTCAACCTCTAGTCTTCTTGCTCCAGTCGCCCAAAGCAGTGCCGGTCGTGCCGCATGCTCCTGCCTCCCGTGGCCGGCTGTGCTGCCGCGGAGGCCTCACCGCCCCTACTATTCCCACCGCTGGCCAGGCCCTACGGCGACGGCAGCCTCACACCGCAGCCAAACTAGTGAACCCTCGTACTCCTCTCCGTGCGGGCTTCCACTGCCGCGTCTTCCCCGGCTCCGCGTCGTCCCCTTCCTAGGCCTCGACGTCGTCCACCGCCGTGGTGCTCTCGGTGCGGCGTGGTCAATGTGGTCAACTACCGACTTCCATCGGAAGAGTAATGTGCATGGAGACACTGACAGCTGGGTCCATGGCCGCAGCAAGGAAGTGCCTCTTGATTACGTGCAAAATAATTATTCCTCCACCTGACAACAGGGACCCACCGGACGGGCCACCGTATTTCACGAAAAAAACGTTTGCCCCTGACTGCTGGGACCCACCAGCTACATCTTCGCACGCAAGGAAGTGCATGACAGTCGGGACCCACCTGGTCGAAGCGTACGTAGCGTTGTCATTCTGGTCGCAAATGTGTACGTACATATATACTGGTCGATGTAGAGGCGAGCACGTGTCGTAGTAGAGGCGCGCACGTAGCATGTACACGTACGTACATCGGCCAGGGTGCAAGAAAGAAAATACAGCCACGTATGTGTACATACGGGCGGGGTCTCGAACGCCTACTCGCGCATACGTATGGCCAGGGCTCGTGTACATGGCTGGGTCGGAACGGAGAAACAACGTCGTCATCGTGTTCATGGGGAGGCAACGGAATGCGTCATGTTCATCGGGAGGCCTTGAACAGAACAGGCGATGGAAACGAGGCCTGGTGTACCGCAGAACGGAGGAAACGGCCTTGTGTTTGACCGACCACGTTCGAAACGGGATCCTGATCATCGGGAGGGGTCTGGCGTACCACAAAACGGAGGAAACGAACCTCCTATAGTCAAAACGGGGGTCCTGTTGATCGGGAGGGGTGTGGCGTACCGCAAAACGGGACTCCACAGGATACTGTTCATCTCCACCGTCGACCCCCTCCAGCCTCCACGAGCTACTGTTCATCCACCGTCGACCTCCTCCAGCCTCCACCTGCGACTGTTCATCCACGGGCTCCTGTTCATCCAGCCTCCACCGCGCGCTACTCCACCGGCTACTGTTCAACCACCCCTCTCCACGAGCTCCTGTTCAACCACCCCTCCACGGGCTACTGTTTATCCTGCCCTCCACCGTCTACTGTTCATCCTACCCTCCACGGGGTGGTCCTGTTCATCCAGCCCTCCACGGGGTCCTGTTCACCCAGCCCCAACCGGCTCGATCGATCGGGGTCCTATTCATCCAGAGGCAACACCACGGGGTCCTGTTCATCCACCCCCACCGGGAACTGTTCATCCAACCCCCCCCGCAACGCTCACTGTTCATCCAGAGGCAGCATCGATCGGCTTCAGTTAGCAGCAGTAGCGAAGGAATCGCTCGATCGGGTTCAGTTAACAGGCATCGATCGATCGCTCGGGTTTAGTAACGCGTTGCCTGCAGTGTAATCGCTCGGGTTCAGTTAGAGCCCAAGACCTCGCTCGGGTTCAATTAGAGCCAACGCCTCGCACACACGCGCGTACATGTATGAGAGAAATGTGCATCGCTCGGCCCCCGACCTCCCACCATAACCGGGAACTCCCCGAAATTTTCCTCCCCCTCGCTTCTACCACGGTTTTTTCCATCGTGGACGGCCCAAAGAATGTCATGCAGCTGCATCTCCGGCCCGCCCAGGACGAAAAGCCCATTTTCTGTTATGATTTTTTGTCATAGAAGTAGGAGCCCACCACATCTATGATGATACCGGGTTTTGTCACAATTATCGTCATAGAAGTGTCATGTGTATGACAGGATTTTTTTCGTTCGGCCCAAAATGTCACGGATGTGTCTTTTTTTTGTAGTGTTGTGTCACGTCTGAGTGAAGTTACAAACCTGCCACTATTGAAAATATTTGCCTACATCGATTTCGGCCGAGTCGAGTTTGTTTTGCCGCCCACCGTGTATGAATGGGGAAATCGAGGGAGAAAGAGAGGTCTTTTGGATGAGCTTGAATCAAATGTGTTTTGCTGCCCATGTTTGGCGCCCACCGTGTCGGAATGGGCTCAGAGGCGGTCGTATCACGTCTTATTGAAGTTACTATTCTACCCCTATTTAGAGCAGTGGAAATCGGGCCGGTGGATTGTCCGTGTAATGGGTAGACAGTAATTTCCATCTCCCAAACAATTGGCTTTGGGCAGCCGATGTGGGAGTGGACATTTTGCCACTTCTTTCGAATTTTGGGACAATAAGCATCCACGTTTACCCTGGAAACTAAATTCGAATCCATTTTGTATTCCTATACAAATCTTCATAAATCATTCTATGTGTTTTTATATATCTTCAAAAGGACGACAAAGATGTATTCCACTGTCATATATGAATATGGTTTACAAATGCCGATACTCAAATTCAGAAGCTAGAATCTAGTTTAAGGTGAATTCGAATATTTCGAACACTTCATGTCCAACTCAAATGTCACACACAACATAATGTGTACTCCCATTTAGATATGTACACAAGCGATGTATCAAGATTCAAATACCGAGTGAATCAACCAAGAATGTACAGAACTAACAGACATATAAACACTTATAGAGTATATGGATCAATAATATCAACTAACATACATAAGCCAGGCCGCTGTACTTTTCTTTGCTACAACAACATCCTTTTTTTAGCCAAGCTACTACAGCATCTTGGCCCTTTCCGATGCGTGCCACTTATGGTCCATCTATACTACTATTATTGCTGAATGCGCATTCAACCCGATTGGCATATTTATAGGTATGGCACAACAATCAAAATGAAATGTCTCCGAGTCTTATCGATTAATACATACTTGTGCTCAAATAAAATTACAAACCAAAAAACAAAAAACAATTATTACATGTTCTCTAAAACAAATGGTTTGATTGATTACATGAACAAACAACACAAAGGTTATTCAATGATGGAAATAACATTTCACCTATGATTTACCAAGTGGGAATTTAATTTCCTTTTTTCCTTCAGGACCTTAACAATGTGGTCAGTCTCAGCTTGCTTCGTTTTGAAATTCACCAATTTTTTTTAGAAAACGCAAAAGACTTGCATTTCTTTGTATTGAAAAGATAGAGTTTGTTACAGCCTCCTAGGAGGAGCGATTACAGACAGCGGTCTAAATCAGTGTACGTCCCAGGTTTGTGGTAGGATGGCACGCAGGCCATGGGCTCGCACTCTTGCCCGGAGCGTAGCTGCATCCTTGATCTGTGCGATCAGCAAGTTGGTCGAAGGGGTCACGCCGTTGAACACACAGTCATTGCGATGCTTCCAGGTCATCCAAGGGATCAGCAGAGTAGCGGTGGTAAGGCCCTTTTTCATTGGCTTGGGCGTGCTCCGGCGCGCCGAGCGCCACCAGTCGGACAGGGAGTCCTCGTTAGAGGGTGCACTACATGGCAGGCATAGCCAGGACAGGCTCTCATGCCATACTTGTCTGGAGAAGGAGCATTCCAGCAGGAGATGCCGGATCGATTCGGGTTGTTGATCACAAAGCGGGCAGCAAGGGGGTGTGGCAGTCCATGACGAGCCAGGCGATCAGCCATGCAGCAACGCCCCAGGTGAGCGAGCCAATGGAAGAACTTGACACGCGGGGGTGCCCAGCCATTCTAGTTCAGTTTCCATGCAGGGCAGGAGATCGAGCCTTGAAAAGTGGCGAGGTAGGCGGATTGCGCCGTGTAGTTGCCTGCCGCATTCCACTTCCAATGTAGGCAATCTGGCTCGGCATTGAGCGTTATGTGCTCGAGCGCGTGCCAGGTGGTCAGGTACTGGCCGATCTCTCGGATGCCGAGAGTACCCTGGATGTCTGATGCCCATTGGTGCGCTTGCAGGCCATCCGCCACGGTCATGCTCTTGCGGCGATTCGTCGGGATGAGAGCGTGAAGTTGTGGCGCTAGTTCCGAGATGGAGTAACCATTAAGCCATCGGTCCTCCCAGAACAACACGCGCTGGCCGTCGCCGAGGATCATGGTGGTGGATGCGAAGAAGAAGGCACGCTCCGTAGCACTGAATTGGAGGTCGAGGCCAGACCATGCCCGGGTGTCGTCTGTGCGGGTGAACCAAAGCCATCTGGTACACAGGGCCAGTCCCGTGCGCTCCAGGTCATGCACTCCAAGTCCACCAAGGTGAGTTGGGAGGCAGACGCGTTGCCAGTTAACATGACAGTGGCCACCGTGCGCCTCTGTGCGGCCCGCCCATAGGAATCCTCGTTGAATTTTCTCCAGGAGCTTGAGGATCTTCTTTGGCGGCGCGAGCACACGGAGCTGGTGGATGGGGATCGCGCTTAGTACTGATTTGACGAAGATGAGGCGTCCAGCTTTGTTCATGAGATGCACCTTCCAAGTGGGGAGTTTTCCAGCAGTTTTGTCGACAAGGGTTGGAGTTGTGCAGCGGTTGGGCGCCCAAGGGTGAGCTGGATCCCCAGGTAGGTGACAGGCATCGCCGCGGTTGGGCAGCCCAGGTTGGCGATGGCCGGGGCAGCCATGTCACCGTCACATCTGATCAGCGTGGCTGTGCTCTTGTGGAAGTTCACCCATAGGCCGGACGCTCGGCCAAATAGCTGCAGGATATCCCGGACAGCGAGTGTGTCGCTTGTCGAGGGATGGCAGAAGAGTATGACATCGTCCGCATATAGCGAGAGGACGGGAAGTGCTCGGCGGGGGTGCAGTTTTTGCAGCACATTGAGCTTGGCGGCGCGGCGAAAAAGGCATCCCAGTGTGTTGACAGCCAGCACGAAGAGCTGTGGCGATACGGGATCACCTTGACGAAGCCCACAACGGTGCCAGATCGCAGGTCGAAGAGCTGTGGCGATACGGGATCACGTTGATGAAGCCCACAACGGTGCCAGATCGCAGGTCCCGGCGCGCCATTGAGGACGACCTTTGTGCTTGCCGACGATAGGAGAATGACGATCCAGCCAAGGAAGCGGGCGCTGAAGCCATACAGACGCAATACCTCAAAGAGGAATGGCCAGGATACGAAGTCGAACGCCCGTGCGAGGTCGAGCTTCAGGAGAATGCGCGGGGCGCCCAGCTGGTGGAGGAGACGGGCCGATTGTTGGACGAGCACGAAATTGTCGTGTAGGCTTCGTCCCGGGATGAATGCGTTCTGAATGGGGCTGACCAGCTCATTCAGTTTGGGTGCTAGGCGGAGGGACAACACCTTTGCAAAAATCTTGGCGACGAGGTGGATTAGGCTGATGGGCCTATAATCGCCCAGCCTGGCTGCATCGGAGCGCTTTAGGATCAGCGTGAGAAATGCTTGGTTCAGGCAACTGAAACCCCGCCCACGGAGCACGTAGAGCTGCTGGAATACACGGACGAAGTCCTGCTTGACAACAGGCCAGCAGGAGCACAGGAATTCTGCGGTGAAGCCGTCTGGGCCGGGCGCTTTGCGCGCCAGCAATCGCTTGACAGCCTGCAAAATCTCCTCTTCACCAAAGGGGGCGTCCAGGTCATCCAGGTTGCAGGGCGCGATGAGGTCGTCAAGGTTGAGGGCACACTCGCGAGGGTGATCCATTCCGAGCAGGAAGTCAAAGTGCGCGAACGCCGCGACGACCCAGTTAGCTGGATCAGTAAGAATGGCTCCCTCAATCGTCAGGGTGTGGATCCTATTCTTCTGCTTGTGGTACGTGCATTGACGATGGAATAAGGAGGTGTTCGCGTCTCCATCCTTGAGCAATGTAACACGTGCACGTTGGCGCTAGGGTGCGCTCGAACGAGGCGAGGCTGAGGTAGGAGAGCTTGATCTGCCTTCGTAGCCAATCCTCATGTGGCGTCAATTGGCGACTCCCCTGGGCCGTGTCAAACCGCAGCAGCAGTTCACGTGAGATCGCGAGATGGTCGCGGATATTGCCCACGGTGCACGTGCTCCAGCTCGTGAGCTTGCGTGCGGTGGCCTGCATGCGCTGCATGATGCGGCGAAACGGGTCCGCGTCGTCCACAGAGTGCCACGCGTCTGTGACCACGTCATGAAATCCCTCGATTCATGTCCAGTAGTCCTCGAAGTGGAAGCGCCGGCGTGCTGGGGGTAGGGGCGAGCAGTCAAGGAGGAAGGGGTTGTGGTCAGATATGACCGAAGCCAGACAATGTAGGTGACACTCGCCATGCTCCTCTTCCCAATCCGTGGTGCATAGGACGCGATCAAGGTGAACCAGAGTTGGCGGGGTCTGCTCGTTCGACCAAGTGTAGCACCGTCCGTTTAGGTATATCTCCTTGAGAGCAAGGTCGTTGATGACCCGCCGGAAGCGCCCCATCTTGCAGCGGTTGAGGTTTCCGTTGTTCTTATCCTCGTCGTGATAGATTAGGTTGAAATCACCGCAAAGCATCCATGGGCCAGCACAGTTGGCTCGGACATCACGTATTTCCTGGAGGAACGAGATCTTGTCGCTGTCATGCTGCGGCCCATAGACGATAGTGAGCCACCAGGGGTTGGCGCCGTGTGGGGGGGGGGGCGTCACCAGGGTGGATAGCGTGTTTGTGGTGAGCGAGGGGTTGCTGATCATCACCAAGCTGCGCTTCTAGGCCAGTAGAATATCGCCGCGGGTGCCGATCGCAGGCAAGTACGCGCGGTCGTCGAAGTCCGAGCCAAGTGTCTCGAGGACAGTGGACAAGCCGATCAACTCCATTTTAGTTTCGTGGAGGCAGACAACAGATGCGTTCGCGGATACAATGAGCGACCGGATTGCGGTGCGCTGGGCGCGAGCGTGGATGCCGTGCACATTCCATACTATGATCTTCGGGGCGTGATCCATGAGAACATGGTCGACAAGGGAGGAGCGGGGCACGCGCTCAGACCTTGATCGGGCTGCCGTTGATCACCGTCGTGATCGGCGCCGTTGATGGGTCAGCGGGGAGTTCGCGACCGACTAGGGCAGCGATGGCTGCAAGGACTGCCTTAGGGATCAGCGCGGCGAACAGGTTGTCATAGGCCGTCATTGCATCCGGTGTGATTGGCTCGTCAACACCAACGATGCCCAGGGTGCGCAACAGCTGAACCTGCTCGCGACGTTCGGTAGTAGGTGGCGCAACCGGCTTGGACTTTGCTATGGTCGCAGATCGCCCATGCCGTGGCGGCGCGAAGTTGAGAGGTTGCTTGCGTTGCTTGCGGCCTGGGGCGGGAAGGACAGGATTGAGCTGTCGGGTGGCCGCGACAAGGAAGTCACCCAAGGTCCAGTTGCCCGTCGTGGTAGTGCTCGGCCGGCAGAGGCGAAGCGGGTCGCGCACCGAACGGCTGGTGTGGGCGATGCGGGGCGCACATCCTCGATGGCTGGGCCTGTGGTAGCCGCATCCAGGAGGGGAGGTGGCCTGGGCATGGGATCATGGGCCGTCGTAGTGGCAGCGACTAGGAGGCCCATCACATCTGCGCCAGGAGCCTGCAAAGGATTGTCATGGCCTTGGGTGCGCTCTGGCGCGGTGGTGTGGGCTTGCCGCATCTCTTCCTGCGTATCGCCCCGCGCAGCATCGATACGGTCAGGGGATCGGTCCTCGTCAGGAGCAGCAGGAACTGACGCAGACAAAGCAGCGCTTTTCCCTGACAGCAGGTCAGCAGCAGCATCAGTCTCTGGAGCGGATAAAGATGGGCGCACTTCTGGTTGTGAGTCGGGGACCATGCTGCATGAGGATATGCTGTCGGGATCCCTAGGCGCGCAACGATTGGTGGAGGGCGGTCCCGAATCAACTGCGGTGCTCGTCTGGGTGCATGGCGACAGGAGGGGCATGGTCGTGGCGGGCCCGACCTCTCTGGTGGGAGGGCCCGCCACCAGCGTCAGGGAGCCAGTTGGTGAAGCGACGTGCGCGTCCGTCTGTTGGGGTGATCCTGTCGGGCTAGGATCCACAGCCGTGGCGGGTCTGGCCTCTGGGGTGGGAGGGCGTGACGCCAGTGCTAGGGATCCAACTGGCGAAGTGACGTGTGCGTCGGCCCGTGGGGGTGATCTTGTCGGCCTGGGATCGGCAGCCACAGCAGCTTTGGCAATCGCAGCCGCAATCCTTGCACGCTTTTTCTTTCCTCCCCTCTTTCCTCTTTTGGCTTTGTGACGAGGGCGTCATGCGTCGTCCAGGGAGGTGGGCCAGGCATCCATGCGCCGGGTTGTTGATTGTACGGGTGGCGGCATTTGAGCGCGCATGGCGGTGCACGCCCCAGACCAGTGATCGGCAACGGCCAGGCCATTAGCGCGGTGCTGGCCACGGGGATGCGCCCAACTGCCGGCATCCATAGCCATGCCGTCGGCACGTCCCTCTGGAGTAGCGGCAGTACGACGGCGCGGGCGGCCCCGCCGGGGCCATGATCGGCATCAGCGCCGTCACCATCAGCCGCATGCCCGTCTTCCTCCCCATCCGGGCGAGCTGCAGGACCGGTGGGGGCGCGAGCTCGGTTGACGTCGGAGCGAACGAGGGCGATGGCGATAGGGTACGTGAGAGTGGTGACCGTAGGGGCGGAGGAGGTGGTGCATCCTGGAGTGACCTTGACAATCTCCAGCGTGGCGGCACAGTGGATGCCGGCGGGGTCGTGCGCGCGTCCGGAGAGGCGGAATGTGGCCAGGTTAGCACGGGAGTGCGTCTGCGGGTGGAGGCGCTCGACCCAGACGCTGGTCCCGAGGATGTGCTCCGCCGTTGCTAAATGCCAGGCCTGGGCGGGGATGCCGCGGAGCTCAAGCCTGACGCGGTATTCGAACCCACCGGAGCCGGCATGGGCAAGTTTGCACCATAGGCGTAGCGACAGCGAAAAGCGCGGGCATCAGATGTAATGGTCGCCGTTCATGCGGTCCTTGGAGGGGCGGGAGCCGAAGATGATCAGGAAATCTTCAGGCTTGTGGAGGTGGGTGGTGAAGTCGCCGTCTTCGAAGTCGAACGTGGTGCACAGGAGCGCAGCGACATCGTCGGCAGACACCTGGGGCCGAGTACCAGTGATGGTGGCCACCATCGCCCGGCTGAGCACCTCCTCTGCCTCCTCCATCTCAACGGAGCGTGACATGATGATGCGCACTGGCTCAGCGGCGCTCACGTGCGCGACCAGGGCGGGGGCAGGTAGCTGGGGTGCGGCATGCACAATCGGAGCAGGGGGCGACATCGGGTGCGCGACACTCCGCGGGGCGGAGGGTGGGTCACGGTCAGCACGGTGCGCGACCGTCCGTGGGGCGACGGGTGGGGCGCGACTGGCGCGGCGGTGGAAGTCGTCACAACCACGGGAGTCGTGGCCGGAGATTATGCACCGCCTGTAGCGGATGTCGTTGTGCAGTCGCGAACACGGTGGCGGGGGTCGAGGTAGCGGAAGCAGAGCCCGGCAAGCTCCTCGGGGGATGGGCTGTGTCGGTGTCAAAACCGGCGGATCTCGGGTAGGGGGTCCCGAACTGTGCGTCTAAGGCAGATGGTAACAGGAGGCAGGGGACACGATGTTTTGCCCAGGTTCGGGCCCTCTTGATGGAGGTAAAACACTACGTCCTGCTTGATTTATTCTTGACAATATGAGTATTACAAGAGTTGATCTACCACGAGATCAGAGAGGCTAAACCCTAGAAGCTAGCCTATGGTATGATTGTATGTTGTCCTACGGACTAAAACCCTCCGGTTTATATAGACACCAGAGGGGGCTAGGGTTACCCAAGGTCGGTTACAAAGGACGAGATATACATATCCGTATTGCCTAGCTTGCCTTCCACGCCAAGTAGAGTCCCATCCGGACACGAGACGAAGTCTTCAATCTTGTATCTTCATAGTCCAACAGTCTGGTCAAAGGATATAGTCCGGCTGTCCGGAGACCCCCTAATCCAGGACTGCCTCAGTAGCCCATGAACCAGGCTTCAATGACGATGAGTCCAGCGCGCAGTGTTGTCTTCGGCATTGCAAGGCGGGTTCCTCCTCCGAATACACCGCAGAAGAGTTTGAATAAAAGGATAGTGTCCGACCCTGCAAAATAAGTTCTAGATACCACCATAGAGAGAATAATATTTCCACAAATCTAATCTGCTGACTGATACGTCTCCGTCGTATCTACTTTTCCAAACACTTTTGCCCTTGTTTTGGTCTCTAACTTGTATGATTTGAATGGAACTAACCCGGACTGACGGTGTTTTCAGCAGAATTGCCATGGTGTTGTTTTATGTGCAGAAAACAAATATTCTCGAAATGACCTGAAACTCCACGGAACATCTTAGAAAAAATAATAAAAAATCCTCGCCAAAGATGAAGACCAGGGGGCCCACACCCTTCTCATGAGGGTGGGGGGAGCCCCCCTAGGGCGCGCCCCCTACCTCGTGGGCCCCCTGGATGCCCTCCGACGCCAACTCCAACTCTATATATTTGCTCTCGGAGAGAAAAAAATAAGGGAGAAGAAATCATCGTGTTTTGCGATACGGAGCCGCCGCCAAGCCCTAAAACCTCTCGGGAGGGCTGATCTGGAGTCCGTTCGGGGCTCCAGAGAGAGGGATTCGTCGCCGTCGTCATCATCAACCATCCTCCATCACTAATTTCATGATGCTCACCGCCGTGCGTGAGTAATTCCATCGTAGGCTTGCTAGACGGTGATGGGTTGGATGAGATTTATCATGTAATCG
The DNA here is from genome assembly GCF_003073215.2 of Triticum urartu. Classification (NCBI taxonomy): domain Eukaryota; kingdom Viridiplantae; phylum Streptophyta; class Magnoliopsida; order Poales; family Poaceae; genus Triticum; species Triticum urartu. The sequence continues at coordinate 513,010,557 of NC_053026.1, forward strand.
AGTTAGTTTTGTTAGGGTTTGATCCCTAGTATCCATTATGTTCTGAGATTGATGTTGCTATGACTTTGCTATGCTTAATGCTTGTCACTAGGGCCCGAGTGCCATGATTTCAGATCTGAACCTATTATGTTTTCATGAATATATGTTAGTTCTTGATCCGATCTTGCAAGTCTATAGTCACCTACTATGTGTTATGATCTGGCAACCACGAAGTGACAATAATCGGGACCACTCCCGGTGATGACCATAGTTTGAGGAGTTCATGTATTCACTATGTGCTAATGCTTTGTTCCGGTTCTCTATTAAAAGGAGGCCTTAATATCCCTTAGTTTCCAATAGGACCCCACTGCCACGGGAGGGTAGGACAAAAGATGTCATGCAAGTTCTTTTCCATAGGCACGTATGACTATATACGGAATACATGCCTACATTACATTGATGAATTGGAGCTAGTTCTGTGTCGCCCTATGTTATGACTGTTACATGATGACCCGCATCCGGCATAATTATCCATCACTGATCCGGTGCCTACGAGTTTTCCATATACTGGTTTACTCTTATTTACTTTCCCACTGCTACTGTTACAATCACTACAAAACCCCCAAAAACATTACTTTTGCTGTATTTACTTTTGTTGCTGCTACCACCACTATCATATTACTGTGCTACTAAACACTTTGCTGCAGATACTAAGTTTCCAGGTGTGGTTGAATTGACAACTCAGCTGCTAATACTTGAGAATATTCTTTGGCTCCCCTTGTGTCGAATCAATAAATTTGGGTTGAATACTCTACACTGGAAAGCTGTTGTGATCCCCTATACTTGTGGGTTATCAAGACTAATTTCTGGCGCCGTTGCTGGGGAACATAGCTCTATTCTTTAAGTCACTTGGGATTTATATCTGCTTATCATTATGAAGAACTTGAGAGATCCAAAAACCAAGATTTATCCCTCAACTACGAGGGGAGGTAAGGAACTGCCATCTAGCTCTGCACTTGATTCACCTTCTGTTATGAGTAAGTTTGCGACACCTACACCTGCTTCTGCTATTCGTTCTGATATGTCGCATGTTATTGATGATGCCACTTCTGCTATGCATGATACTTATGATGAAACTGCTTCTATGCCTGATAGTACTGTGCCCCTTGGTGAATTTCTTGATGAACAAATTGCTAGGGCTAGAGAAAAAGAAATTATTGAATCTGAATACGATGATGATAGTGATGATGAAAATATGCATGTTATTCCTGAGGGCTATCTTTTTGATATGGAATCTTCTGCCACTATTTTAGCTTGCAGGGATAGATATGAGCTTAAGAGGTTATTAGTTAAAAGGAACAAAGAATCACTTAGAGATAAAATGAAACCTGACCCTGCTTTTGCTACTTCACCTATGTGTGTTCCTGATAAGGATTATGAATTCTCTGTTGATCCTGATATAATTACTTTGGTTGAATCCGAGCCGTTTTATGGCTATGAATCTGAAACTGTCGTGGCACATCTTACTAAGTTAAATGATATAGCTGCCCTGTTTACTAATGATGAGAGATCGCATTACTTTTATGTACTCAAAATATTTCCGTTCTCATTAAAGGGTGATGCTAAGACATGGTTTAATTCTCTTGATCCTGGTTGTGTGCGTAGTCCCCAGGATATGATTTATTATTTCTCTGCTAAATATTTCCCTGCTCATAAGAAACAAGCTGCTTTGAGGGAAATATACTACTTCGTGCAAATTAAAGAAGAGAGTCTCCCGCAAGCTTGGGGGAGGCTTCTCAAGTTACTTAATGTTTTGCCTGATCATCCTCTTAAGAAACCCGAAATACTTGATATCTTTTATAATGGACTAACTGATGCTTCCAGAGATTACCTGGATAGTTCTGATGGTTCTCTTTTTAGGGAAAGAACACCGGATGAAGCTGAAATTCTATTGAATAATATGTTGAAAAATGAAAATAATTGGGCACCTCCTGAGCCAGCCCCTACTCCAATTACTGAGCCTATTCTTAAACCAACTCCGAAGAAGAGAGGTGTTCTATTCCTCAGTCCCGAAGATATGCAAGAGGCAAAGAAAACTATGAAAGAAAAAGGTATTAAAGCTGAAGACGTTAACAATTTACCTCCTACTTAAGAAATACATGGTCTTAATATACCACCTGTTGAAGAAACATATGACCTAAATTCTTTTTTATTGAAGAACCTCCTGATCCCGATATCCCGACACATGTAGTAAAGGTAAATTCTCTCTATAGATATGATAAAGCTGAAGTTCCTCCTACTAAAATTGCTAGTCAGTGCTTGGATGAGTTTGATAACTTTATGTTTAAGCAAGACGACTTCAATGCTTATTTTGGTAGACAATTAAAAGAAAATGCTTATATGATTAGACGCTTGGGTGATTATATGGCTAATATTAATGATGAACTTAAACTTGTTAGCAAACGTGCTTCTATGGTTACCACTCAAGTAGAACAAGTACTTAAGGCTCAAAAAGAAGTGCTTGATGAAATGAATAGTAAGAAAAATGATTATGCTGTTAGAGTGGCTACTAGAACTGGTAGAATGACTCAGGAACCTTTGTATCCTGAAGTCCACCCTCAGAGAATCAAGCAAGATTCTCAAAGAAATAATATTGATGTTCCTAGTTCTTCTAAAAAGAAGAAGAAGAAAAAAATGATAGAACTGTGCAAACTTCTAGTGAACCTATTGCTGAATCACCTGATAATACAAATGATATCTCTATGTCTGATGCTAGAACAAAATCTGGTAATGAACATGAACCTAGTGAAAATATTAATGATGATGTTCATGATGATGCTCAACCTAGTAATGATAATGATGTAGAAATTGAACCTGATGTTGATCTTGATAACCCACAATCAAAGAATCAATGTTATGATAAAAGAGAATTTGTTGCTAGGAAACATGATAAAGAAAGGGAACCTTGGGTTCAGAAACGCATGCCTTTTCCTTCGAAACCATCCAAGAAAAAGGATGATGAGGATTTTGAGTGCTTTGCTGAAATGATTAGGCCTATCTTCTTGCGTATGCGATTAACTGATATGCTCAAAACAAATCCTTATGCTAAATATATGAAGGATATCATTACTAATAAAAGAAAGATACCGGAAGCTGAAATTTCCACCATGCTTGCTAATTATACTTTTAAGGGTGGAATACCAAAGAAACTTGGAGACCCCGGAGTACCTACTATACCTTGCTCCATTAAAAGAAATTATATTAAAACTGCTTTATGTGATCTTGGAGCCGGTGTTAGTGTTATGCCTCTCTCTTTATATCGTAGACTTGACTTGAATAAGTTGACACCTACCGAAATATCTTTGCAAATGGCTGATAAATCAACTGCTATACCCATCGGTATTTGTGAGGATGTGCCTGTTGTGGTTGCAAACGTTACTATTTTAACGGACTTTGTTATACTTGATATTCCCGAGGATGATAGTATGTCTATTATTCTTGGAAGACCTTTTCTTAATACTGCAGGGGCTGTTATTGATTGCAACAAAGGCAATGTCACTTTTCATGTTAATGGTAATGAGAATACGGTACAGTTTCCAAGGAAACAACCTCAAGTTTATAGTATCAACCCCATTGGAAAAATTCCATCGATTATAATTGGAGGTTTCGAATTTCCTCTTCCTACTGTCAAAAAGAAATATGATATACTTATTATAGGGGATGTGCATATCCCCGTTGAGGTAACTTAGTGTTATTCGAAATTTCTCCGGTTTCATGATTATCGGAACGAGTTTGTTAACAAGACTTGATCAACCTTGTTAGTGGATTCTTTTTGATGAGCATGAGATGGATGAAACTAGAAGCACAACCTTCTGTACCCTCTCTATATTTTCTGTTAACTAGTAGAAATAAAGTAAAAATAGTATTTTTCTGTCTGTTTCCTGACTTATCCGTGCAATATAAAAATACCCCGAAAATAAAAGTCCTCAGAATGACATGCCAATTTAATATGTTTTTTTCGGGAATATTTGAGGATTTACTGTGCAAAAATTACCGTGGGAGGAGCTGCCACCTGGCCACGAGGGTGGTGGGAGCCCCCCCTCTAGGGCGCGCCCCCTGCCTCGTGGGCCCACGGTGGCCCTCCTCCACTTATCCCAGCACCCATCTTCTTCCTCTGTCTCACACAAACCCGAAAAACCAACTCAAGCACGAGTTCCAGCCACTTTTGCTGTGATTTTCGATCTCCTTGCTCAAAGCACCTCTCACAAAACTGAATGGGGAGATTGTTCCTTGGTATGTGACTCCTCCATTGGTCCAATTAATTTATGTTCTAGTGCTTTATTCTTTGCAAATTTTTGTTGCTTAGGTGACCCTGTTCTTGAGCTTGCATGTCAAATTTATATGGTCAAGGGTAGTTTTGATGCTTGATATAGGCCCTAGGCACTTGTAGGAGTAGTTGCTATCAATTTTATTGAAGTTGGTTCACTTTTGTTTGAAGTTACTAAAATTTTCAGAATTTTTCAGAGAAAAAAATATATGCTTAGGAAGATGTTCCAAGGTGGTTCTTCTAAGAAGCAAGGACCCAGGATTGCTATGCCCGATGCTAACGAGGATCCACCAAGAGACGCTCCAGTATGGTCTTGCGAATGGCCGTCGAAAAACTTTATGGACCGTGCGGGGATTAAGGAAGAATTCAAAGCATATTTGCTCAATGCCGGTCTTGAGGATTTTGAGGCTAACAAATGCCCCCAGTATCATGATCTCACAAGTTCATTTGTGAGGAGGTTTGAGTATTCATCTTCGCGTAATTCTCCTTCAGTCATGTTTGATCTCTATGACAAATCTTATACCATGGACTTAGTGGATTTCACTCTTGCATGCAAACTTCCATCATGGGGCAGTATTAGGGATCCCCCTAAATCTGAATTTAGAAACTCTCTTGCTAGTATAACTGTAGGGGAATCTAGAGATATAACGCAGGCTACCATAGGGAGCATTCACTTTCCTGCTATAAATTATTTTGCTCTCTTCAACGGTAGATGCATAAATGCTAAGGATGAAGCATGTCACATGTGTGTCCCTAATCTTAGCATTCTTAGGAGTGTTGTGTTAGGAGACCAATCTTATCATATGGGAGCCATTGTAGCTCGTAGGTTGCATCATAATAG
>NC_053026.1:513016703-513041953 GCF_003073215.2 Triticum urartu
ATAAGGTTTTTGCAATGGTTTATACTAACTTATCTCGCGAGTCCTTGTTGAGTTTTGTGTGGATGAAACTTTTGAGATTTAGGGAGACCGTGATATGAGAGGAATTAAGGAGACACAAAATCTCAAGCTTGGGGATGCCCAAGGCATCCCAAGATAATATTTCAAGAAGTCTCAAGTGTCTAAGCTTGGGGATGCCCCGGTTGGCATCCCACCTTTCTTCTTCAACAATTATCGGTTAGTATCGGTTGATCCTAAGTTTTTGCTTCTTCGCATGATGTTTGCTATTCTTAGATGTCAATTTATTTTTGCTTTGATTTCTGTTTTAATAGAATACAAAGATCTGAAATTATTAAATGTTAGAGAGTCTTCACATAGTTGCATAATTATTCGACTACTCATTGATCTTCACTTATATCTTTCAGAGTAGTTTGTCATTTGCTCTAGTGCTTCACTTATGTCTTTTAAAGCATGGTGGTAGTTTTATTTTGAAGAAATAGATGAACACTCATGCTTCACTTTATATCATTCTGAGAGTCTTAAATAGCATGGTAATTTTCTTAAAATCCTAATATGCTAGGTATTCAAGAATAATAAAACTTTCTTATGAGTGTGTTGACTACTATGAGAAGTTTGATGCTTGATAATTGTTTTGAGATATGAGGATGGTGATATTAGAGTCATGCTAGTTGAGTGGTTATGAATTTGAGAAATAGTTGTGTTGAAGTTTGTGATTCCCGTAGCATGCACGTATGGTGAACCGTTACGTGATGAAGTCGGAGCATGATTTATTTATTGATTGTCTTCCTTATGAGTGGCGGTCGGGGACGAGCGATGGTCTTTTCCTACCAATCTATCCCCCTAGGAGCATGCGCGTAGTACTTTGTTTCGATAACTAATAGATCTTTGCAATAAGTATGTGAGTTCTTTATGACTAATGTTGAGTCCATGGATTATACGCACTCTCACCCTTCCACCATTGCTAGCCTCTCTAGTACAGCGCAACTTTCACCGGTACCATACACCCACCATATACCTTCCTCAAAACAGCCACCATACCTACCTATTATGGCATTTCCATAGCCATTCCGAGATATATTGCCATGCAACTTTCCATCGTTCTGTTACTATGACACGCTTCATCATTGTCATATTGCTATGCATGATCATGTAGTTGACATAGTATTTGTGGCAAAGCCACTGTTCATGATTCTTTCATACTTGTCACTCTTGATTCATTGCATATCCCGGTACACCGCCGAAGGCATCCATATAAAGTCATACTTTGTTCTAGTATCGAGTTGTATCATTGAGTTGTAAATAAATAGAAGTGTGATGATCATCATTCAATAGAGCATTATCCCCAAAAAAGGAAAGGCCAAATAAAAAAAGGGGGGGACAATGCTACTATCCTTTTACCACACTTGTGCTTCAAAGTAGCACCATGATCTTCGTGATAGAGAGTCTCCTATGTTGTCACTTTCATATACTAGTGGGAATCTTTCATTATAGAACTTGGCTTGTATATTCCAATGATGGGCTTCCTCAAAATGCCCTAGGTCTTCGTGAGCAAGCGAGTTGGATGCACACCCACTAGTTTCTTTTGTTGAGCTTTCATACATTTATAGCTCTAGTGCATCCGTTGCATGGCAATCCCTACTCACTCACACTGATATCTATTGATGGGCATCTCCATAGCCCGTTGATAAGCCTAGTTGATGTGAGACTATCTTCTCCTTTTTGTCTTCTCCACAACCACCATTCTATTCCACCTATAGTGCTATGTCCATGGCTCACGCTCATGTATTGCGTGAAGATTGAAAAAGTTTGAGAACATCAAAGGTATGAAACAATTGCTTGTCTTGTCATCGGGATTGTGCATGATTTAAATATGTTGTGTGGTGAAGATGGAGCATAGCCAGACAATATGATTTTGTAGGGATAACTTTCTTTGGCCATGTTATTTTGAAGAGACATAATTGCTTAGTTAATATGCTTGAAGTATTATTATTTTTATGTCAATATTAAACTTTTGTCTTGAATCTTATGGATCTCAATATTCATATCACAAGTAAGAAGAATTACATTGAAAATATGCCAACTAGCATTCCACATCAAAAATTATCTTTTTATCATTTACCTACTCGAGGACGAGCAGGAATTAAGCTTGGGGATGCTTGATACGTCTCCAATGTATCTATAATTTTTGATTGCTCCATGCTATATTATCTACTGTTTGGGGCAATATTGGGCTTTATTTTCCACTTTTATATTAATTTTGGGACTAACCTATTAACCGGAGGCCCAACCCAGATTTGCTGTTTTATGCCTATTTCAGTGTTTCGAAGAAAAGGAATATCAAACGGAGTCAAAACGGAATGAAATCAACTGAAGAAGTTATTTTTGGAACGAAAGCCACCCGATGGACTTGGACCCCACGTCAAGGAAGGAAGGAAGGAGGAGCTCACGAGGGTAGGGGCGCGCCCCCCTGCCTCGTGGGGCCCCCGTGGCTCCTCCGACGTACTTCCTGCACCCATATATATCGTCATACCCTAAAACTTCAAGAACGAACAATAGATCGGGAGTTCCGCCGCCAGAAGCCTCCGTAGCCACCGAAAACCAATCTAGACCCGTTCCGGCACCCTGCCGGAGGGGGCAATCCTTCTCCGGTGGCCATCTTCATCATCCCGGTGCTCTCCATGACGAGGAGGGAGTAGTTCTCCCTCGGGGCTGAGGGTATGTACCAGTAGCTATGTGTTTGATCTCTCTCTCTCTCGTGATCTTGATTTGCCACGATCTTGATGTATCGCGAGCTTTGCTATTATAGTTGGATCCTATGTTTCTCCTCCCCCTCTTCTCTCTTGTAATGAATTGAGTTTCCCCTTTGAAGTAACCTTATCGGATTGAGTCTTTAAAGATTTGAGAACACTTGATGTATGTCTTGCCGTGGATATCTGTGGTGACAATGGGATATCACGTGATTCACTTGATGTATGTTTTGGTGATCAACTTGCGGGTTCCGCCCATGAACCTATGCATAGGGGTTGGCACACGTTTTCGTCGTGATTCTCCGATAGAACTTTGGGGCACTCTTTGAGGTCCTTTGTGGTGGTTGAATAGATGAATCTGAGATTGTGTGATGCATATCGTATAATCATACCCACGGATACTTGAGGTGACATTGGAGTATCTAGGTGACATTAGGGTTTTGGTTGATTTGTGTCTTAAGGTGTTATTCTAGTACGAACTCTAGGGCTGTTTGTGACACTTATAGGAATAGCCCACCGGATTGATTGGAAAGAATAACTTTGAGGTGGTTTCGTACCCTACCATAATCTCTTCGTTTGTTCTCCGCTATTAGTGACTTTGGAGTGATTCTTTTTTGCATGTTGAGGTATAGTTATGTGATCCAATTATGTTAGTATTGTTGAGGGAACTTACACTAGCGAAAGTACGAACCCTAGGCATTATTTCCTATCATTGCAATACCGTTTACGCTCACTTTTATCATTAGTTACCTTGCTGTTTTTATATTTTCAGATTACAAATACCTTTATCTACCATCCATATACCACTTGTATCACCATCTCTTCGCCGAACTAGTGCACCTATACAATTTACCATTGTATTGGGTGTGTTGGGGACATAAGAGACTCTTTGTTATTTGGTTGCAGGGTTGCTTGAGAGAGACCATCTTCATCCTACGCCTCCTACGGATTGATAAACCTTAGGTCATCCACTTGAGGGAAATTTGCTACTGTCCTACAAACCTCTTCACTTGGAGGCCCAACAACGTCTACAAGAAGAAGGTTGTGTAGTAGACATCATGGAGTCATACTCATCCCCAAAGGCTACGTCCAGCTCAATCTTCCCAACTGGATATGCCAATTTAACAGGTACCACACCATGAAAAACAGTGTTGGACTGTTTAAGATTTTTATCCGTCAATCCCATCCGGCGGAACGTCTCATAGTAGAGGATGTTGATGCCGCTGCCTCCATCCATGAGTACCTTAGTAAACTTGTACCCACCAATCCGAGGTGCCACTACCAAAGCCAAGTGACCCGGATTATCATCCCGGGGTGGGTGATCCTCTCTGCTCCACACAATAGGATGCTCCGACCAACGTAGATAACGTGGAATTGCCGGCTCAGCGGCATTGACGGCCCTGTTGTGGAGTTTCTGGTCCCTCTTACATAAACTGGTAGTAAAGACATGATACTGTCCGCTACTCAACTGCTTCGGGTTGCTCTGATAGCCGGATTGCTGCTGCTGATTCCCTTGGCCGTGTTGCTGATTATATCCTCCTTGGTGACCAGGATAACCCTGACCGTGAAAACCTCCTCCGCTTGAACCGGCGCCCGGGCCCTGAAAGCCGCCTCCACCTGAGCCGCCACCTGGGCCGTGACCCCCATCAAATGCATTTCAATTTTTAAATGCCTTCATGATCGTGCAATCCTTCCACAAGTGGGTGGCTGGTTTCTCCCGGGTGCCGTGTTTTGGACAAGGTTCATTCAACAACTGCTCAAGGGTGGGGCCTGACCCGCCCGCTCAACAGGGTTGTCTGCCCTTGCGCGGGTGATTACCACCCTGCGCATTAGTATTAGCAACAAACTCATCAGCCTTACGTTTATTACCTCCCTGATTTGCCGGATTATGCTGGTGACGCTTGTCATTGCCATTCTTCTTTCCCTTCGTTGCCTTTTCTTCGTCAGACACCGGGTCCTTGGTGGTATCAGAATCGGCATACTTGACAAGAGCTTCCATCAACGTTCCCATGTCATTACAGTCACGTTTATGCCGCCCCAACTTCTGCTTCATAGGTTCAAAGTAGCTATTTTTCTACAACATCAAAACTGCTGAGCCGGCATCCATCTTATCAGATGAATGTATTATCTCCTTGACCTGGCGCACCCAATGGGTTGTAGATTCACCATCCTCTTGCTTGCAATTGGTCAGGTCCATAATCGACATTGGCTGCTTACACGTGTCCTTAAAGTTCTGGATGAACCGTGCTTTCAAGTCTGCCCATGAGCCGATAGAATTGGTTGGCAATCCCTTCAACCAGGTTCGAGCCGTTCCATCCAACATCATGGTAAAATACTTGGCCATCGCAGCATCGCTAACCTCCAACAGCTCCATAGCCATCTCATAACTCTCAATCCAAGCCCCCGGTTGTAGGTCAGCCGTGTAATTAGGCACCTTACGAGGCCCCTTGAAATCCTTGGGCAACTGTTCATTGCGTATGGCTGGGACCAGGCAAGGCATGCCTCCGGTTCTTGTGGCCACTCCTGCCTCAACCGAGGTTGCTGGATAAGCCGGAAAGGTTTGGTGAGCCACCTGCTCTGCCGCTATCTGAGCCGCCCGTTCTGCCTCTTGCGAATCCTCTCCTGATCCGCCAAGTTAAGGGCTCCAGCCCGCACCGGCTCATGCCTATATGGACGGTTGTGGCGTTGAGCATTACTTGACATCTCTGCGGACTCCATGTGCCTATTGTAACTCAGGCTCCGGCTTGGGCGAGGAGTTGAATGAATCCTGTCTCGACTGTAGGAGTATGCATCATGCTGGGCCAAAGCTGTCTGAAGTAGTTCTCTTACCCTCCGGGTTTCAATTGCTGATGGCGAGTCGCCTTCCATTGGGAGAGCTGCCAAACGAGCCGACGCTGCGATGAGATTTTCCATAGGGTTGGAGAAGTGACCCAGAGGTGTTGATACATAACGAGGAGGAGCTGTATTCAGGCGGGGTGGCTCCATGGTGCGTGGCTGATCTGGTGCACTGGGTGTCGTGACCCAGTTCGCCTCCGGCGAGTTGCTCCCCCCGGCCCCGGGTGTATGGAACAGGTTCCTTGGATCCAGCGTTAGAGGCAGACGCGATTGAGTTTTCTGATGCCTCATCCTCATGACCTCGTTTGATGCATTAAGATCAACCGAGAGCCGGAAAGTTTCTGCTTGAAGCTGCTGAGCACGAGCATCCAGGGCTGCTCGTTCCGCTGCCATCCGGGTTTCCTCCGCGGCTAGATTTTCCTTAGCTTGTATCATCTCCTCCCACACGCGTGCCACTTATGCGTCATGCTGGACTTTATCTGCCGGTTCTACCACAGCGGTTAACAGAGTCGTCAGCCTATCCATGAGGTCCATTAGAACCTGAGCCGAGGGGCGCACGGGGTCTCCTGACTCGGCTGCTGCCGACCCGGTAGCTGCTGCTACTGCTACTGTGGTGGAGTTCTGCCCGAGTTGTGTCCCCGCCATGAAGACTCTGGCCCAATTTGGCGGCTCCAGGGGGTCCGGAATACTGCTGCCATCGGAACATTCCCCGAGTATGCCGTCTTGCAGCTGGTACAACGAATCTGTCTCACCTGTTGATGATGCAGTATCAGAGCAGATGGCCGTCTCCCCGCCTTCCATCGATCCTTCGGAGTATTCACTGCCATGGACGCAGCCCACAAAGGCATGTTTCACGACAGATTGAACATGGGCAGACCCGGCGCGCTGAGCCGTTTCGATGAGGTTGGTGTGGACGTCCGGCTCAGGGCCTGACTCGCCGATCCAGCCGATGAAGACGTGAATTCCGCCGAAGGTGACCCGGTACCCGTACTCGATCGAGCCGGCCTCGGGGCCCCAGCCTTCGTCGTCGATGTAGAGTTTGCCGCGACGACTCTTGGTCATCCGGCCCATAGCGTATCCCTTGAGCCCTTCGAAGTTGCCCTTCAAGAACTCAAATCCACCATGCGCTGGCCCCACGGTGGGCGCCAACTGTTGTGGAGTTGACATGGCAGATGTCCTAGAGCAAGGACTTAGTCATAGGGCCATCGCACTAGGAAGCTTAAAGGGGTTAATCGGGACAAAGGACACACGAGAGAGTTTTTATACTAGTTCGGCCCCTTACGATGAAGGTAAAAGCCTACGTCTAGTTGGGATTGGTATTGGTGAAGTTTCGATCTCCAAGAGGCTTAACTCGCCGGCTTTGTTATCGACTTGGTTGTTTCTTTTCCGAAACCGCCACCGGGTCTTCCCCTTATATACATGGGTTGACGCGTGGTGGCCTACAGAGTCCTAGCCGTCTCATAATCGTGTCCGGCTCGGTGACTTCCTTTACATGGCTTTCTTTAGAAGTCTTTCCTTTCATACGGCGGTTTACAGTATCAGGCCTTAAGCCGGCCCCAGGCCTTTGGGCCTTCTATACGTTTAGTAAACTATCATCTTGAATTTTTATCACGCTTCTTATGTAACCCGCCATTAGGGCTGACTCGGCCCCTCCTGGGCGGGTCATACTGGTAGTAATATCCCCAACAATATGGCTAGTCGATGGTGCGACCAGATACCCATAACCATTGGCACCCATGTTTTTCCGTCCGACCTAATTATCTTGGAGTCACAAGGATTGGATGTGATATTAGGCATGGAACGGATGTCAAAGTATGGGGGAAGTATTGACTGTGCTAGTAAGTCGATTTATCTCACCACCCCGGAGGGAAAAAGGATTAAGTATGTATCTGGGCATGTGCCTAGGAGGAGCCAAGTGAATACCCTCACGGGAGTTGTTCAGGAGGAAGTGCCTATAGTGAGGGATTACCCAGATGTTTTTCCAGAGGAGTTACCAGGCATGCCATCGGATCGAGACATCGAGTTTTTGATACAGCTATTGCCAGGGACAGGGCCAATATCCAAGAGACCCTATCGGATGCCAGCGAATGATCTGGAAGAAATTAAGAAATATATCAAGGAGTTATTGGAGAAAGGATACAGTCGAAGGATTTCATCACCTTGGGGAGCCCCGGTGCTTTTTGTTGAGAAGAAGGATAAATCCCTAAGAATGGTTGTTGATTATTGGGCCTTGAATGAAGTGACAATCAAGAACAAGTACCCACTGCCGATGATCAATGATCTATTTGATCAGCTACAAGGATCTAAGGTGTTTTCGAAGATCGATTTGCGATCGGGATACCATCAGTTGAAGATTCGAGAGAAAGATATACCAAAGATAGCATTCACCAAGCGTTACGGATTATATGAGTATACGGTCATGTCGTTTGGACTGACCAACGCCCCTGCCTATTTCATGAGCATGATGAACAAGGTATTCATGGAATATTTGGACAAGTTTGTTGTGGTGTTTATTGGTGATATTATGGTATACTCGAAGAATGAAGAGGAGCAAAAGGAGCATTTGCGATTAGTTCTCGAGAAACTCAGGGAACACCAGTTGTATGCCAAGTTCAGCAAATGCGAGTTTTGCTTGAACAAAGTCAGATTCCTTGGACATGTTATATTAGGAGAAGGTATAGCAGTAGACCCCAGCAAGGTTCAGTCAGTAACTGAATGGTTAGCACCCACTTCAGTTAGCGAGATCCGCAGTTTTCTTGGACTCCCAGGATACTATCGGAGATTCATTGAGATTTTTTCCAAGATTGCGAAGCCAATGACGGAGTTATTGAAGAAGGATACCAAGTTTAAATGGACGGAAGATTGCGAGGCAAGTTTCCAGGAGTTGAAGAAACGTTTGACTACAGCCCCAGTGCTGGCACTGCCAGATATACATTAGGATTTCCAAGTGTATTGTGACGCCTCTCGCTTGGGACTTGGATGTGTGCTTATGCAAGACAGAAGAGTTGTTTCGTATGCCTCGCGACAACTAAAACCTCACGAGTTGAATTATGCCACGCATGATTTGGAGTTAGCAGCCGTAGTGCATGCATTGAAGACTTGGAGATATTGCCTTATTGGAAACCGTTGTGATGTACACGGATCATAAGAGTTTGAAGTACATCTTCACACAGAAGGAACTGAACCTTAGGCAGAGGAGATGGTTGGAGCTTATAAAAGATTATGACATGAAGCTGCACTATCATCCAGGAAAGGCCAATGTCGTACCAGACGCTTTGAGCCGGAAGAGTTATGCTAATATCCTTGCGAGTAAGGGAGTGCCAAAGGAGTTAGAAGAGGATATCATGGAACTTCGATTAGAGATTGTTCCTAGAGGTTTTGTTGCAATAATGGAAGTTCAGTCGATGCTGTTGGGTAAGATTCGGGAAGCTCAGAAGGATGACAAAGAGATTGCCGAGATAAAGGAGAAAATGAGCAAAGGAAAGGCCAAAGGTTTTCGAGAGGATGAGCACGCTACCTTATGGTTTGAGGACCGGATATACGTGCCCAATAACACAGAGATCAGGAAGTTAATACTACAGGAGTCCCATGACTCACCATACTTGATACACCCCGGAAACACCAAGATGTATCTGGATTTGAAGGAACGTTTCTGGTGGACAGGGATGAAGAAGGATATTGCCGAGTACGTAGCCGTATGTGATGTATGTCAGAGAGTGAAGGCTGAGCATCAAAAGCCGGCAGGATTGTTACAGCCTATGCCGATACCCGAATGGAAGTGGGATAAACTTGGCATGGACTTTATCACCGGATTACCCAGGACCAAATCAGGATATGATTCCATATGGGTAGTAGTTGCTCGCTTGACCGAAGTGGCTCACTTTATCCCAATAAAAACCACTTATACAAGTGCGAAGTTGGCCAAGATATATATGTCCAGGATCGTATGTCTTGATGGAGTTCCGGGGACCATCGTATTATATAGAGGAACGTAGTTTACCTCAAAGTTTTGGCAGTTACACCAGACTTTGGGTACGAGATTGGAGTTCAGTACCGCATTTCACCCGCAGACGGATGGACAGACCGAGAGAGTCAACCAGATTCTGGAAGATATGTTGAGAGCCTGTGCGCTAGATTATGGATCTAGATGGGATGACAATTTGCCTTACGTAGAGTTCTCATACAATAATAGCTACCAAGCCAGTTTGAAGATGGCACCGTTCGAAGCCCTGTATGGACGAAGGTACAGAACGCTGTTGATGTGGGATGAAGTAGGAGACCGACAGTTGTTTGGACCGGACTTGATCAAGGAGTTAAAGGAAAGTTAGCCCCGAGATTTGTAGGACCGTATCGTGTTTTGGAACGGATGGGAGAAGTTGCCTCCAAGTTGGAGTTACCTGAAGGACTGTCGGGAGTTCATGACGTGTTCCACGTTTCACAGTTGAAGAAGTGTCATGCTGAGATGGCCGATATACCATTAAGAGATACAGTACCCTTGGAGGCGATTCAGTTGGACAGTGATTTGACTTATGAGGAAAAGCCAGTTAAGATTCTTGAGTTTGCCAGCCGAGTCACCCGCAGCAAGGTGATCAAGTTTTGCAAAGTTCAGTGGAGCCACCATACCGAGGAGGAAGCCACCTGGGAATGAGAGGATGATCTTCACAAAGACCACCCACACCTATTCTCTAGCCAACCCGAATCTCGAGGGCGAGATTCATCTTAAGGGGGGTAGGTTTGTAACATCCCAAATTTTCATTTGGAATGTTATACATAGGTCATTCTTGCATATCATATTTTATTGCATTTTCGTTCCGCAATCCTCGAAAATCCTAAGCAACTCAAGGACCCTCGGAGAGAGTTGGGGATTTCCTGGTTTTCATATTTGCTTTTTATCAAATAATGAAACGAGGATTTTTGATTTTGATTATTTTTCTCTCCGAAAAATATTTCATAATAAAATATATGAGAGGAGATAATATGACTTCTCCAAAATAACTGAAATATTGGAGGAAAAATATTAAAATCATTTATTAGATTTTATTTGGATTTTATTTGCATTAGAAAAATTGCACATTTTCAAAATTGCATTTTAGGGCCAAGAAAATGTTCATCTTGTTATAAATATTTTATTTAGACGGTGAAAATTTGTTTTGGCATTGTTAGATTTTTACTTTATTTCTAGGAATTTTTTCTGTTCGGTGGAATTGTTAAAAAAAAACTTCGGGCGCCGACTGGGCCGAAACCCAGCCAGGCCGGCCCATCTCTCGCGCCGCCGTCCCGCGCCAGGACGCGCGCGCCGCCGCCGCCGACTCGGACAGGAGTCCGAGCCGGACTCCTCTGCTGCCGCCTTGCCCCCTCCTCCAAGCCACCTTTCCCCCCTTTATATACCGCCGCCGCCCCCGCCACCACCACCAAACCCCGCTGCCCCGCAGCCCCGAGCTGAGCCGCGCCGCCGTCTCCCGAGCTGCGCAGCCGCTCCCGCGCCTCGCCGTTGCCGCTGCACCGCCGCCACCGCCGCCGCGTCGTGCCGCCTCGCCCCGCCGCCCCACTAGCCCGCCACACCGCCGCCCGAGCCCCGCCTCGCCGAAGAGGTAACGCGCCGTTTCGCCGCCGCCAGTTTTTTTAGAAAACCGATTCGGTTTTTTTAAGAAAAACCCTAGTTCGTTTTTTTTCGGTTCGCCGGTTTTTCCCCGGTTCTTCTATTTAGCGGACATTCGTCCGTACGTTCGTCTTAATGAACGGTTTTCGCTCGTTAGTTACAGATAATGAAAGCTCGTTCTTTAGCCTGTTCGTCAGTTTTCTTTTATCAGATTTTTCCGTGATTATTCTCGATCGCGATTTCTGATCCGATTTTTGTCTCAGTTTATCTTTTCGCTCGTTAGTCGGAATCAGGCGATTCAAGCGCCTAGATCTTCGTCTCGAGACCCTCTTTCCGCTTAACCAACTTGAACAAGATTTTGGTACTGTAAAATTTGACCTAGTTCCAGATTAGTCAACGGATCTTGTTTCTTTCGCCGTTTGAGTTTCGTTGCTCCGTTTGGTTCATTTCTTTTTGCAAATCGGAGTTCTTAAGTTGAACTTTCCGGTTAGATCTTCTTATTTGAGTTTTACCCGTGCTTCTTTGATTGCTGCTTATGTATGCTATTGTTTGTTTGCGATAGAATTCCCGGAGTGTGAAGCATGTTATTTGGAGTCCCTAGGTTACGCTGATCGTCAGCAAGGCAAGTAACACTTTGATCATATCCCTTTATCACCCAGTTTTTATGCATTAGTTCCAATCCTCAAACATTGCATGATTAGGATGTCATTAACATGTTGGTTGGGAAGTAGTTGATGAGGTAGAACCTATTACCCTCTTACATTCAAACCCTGGGAGTTACTTCTACACGTTGCTTATATTGCTATGCTATGCTCGTAGACGTGGTTTGGATGAGTGAAATCCATGACAGATGTGAGATTGTTAAATTAATGGTTCAACTTAAGGTGGCAACTTAAATACACATATGGGTGGATTGAGGCACCTGGAGTACCCAGTGTTGCCTGTATTTTTGGAAATCCCAGAGTACCCGTGTGATCTTCCTATGGACCGCCACCCAGGCTCAAAGGGAACTGAGATGATTCTTGCTAGTAACTTCTGTGTGCAGCCACAAGCTATTATGGGCTCTAGCATAGTTGAGTAAGTTACGTGAAGCTCTTGAAGAGGCAGATCGGCTGGTAGAGGGATGTAGGTTTGGTATGGTCTGTCCGGAGTAGAGAGTTAATGTTTCCGAAAGACTGTGTCTCGGTCATCCGTTTCTCAAACACCATGTAGTGCGAGAAATCCAACAGAGGCGATCGAGTTTTGTGGGGAAAAGTGTGCAAACCTCTGCAGAGTGTATAAACTAATCATGGTTAGCCGTGTCCCCGGTTATGGACAATCTTGAGTATCTAGTACTTGGAGTATCTTAAGTATCTCATCACCCTTAATTAATATTGTTGGGTTGTTAATCACTTTAATTGGGATTGAGTTGGAGGAACCTTCTCAATGATGTTTCAACTACCATGATAGTTAAATTAAAATCTATTCCTTTGTTGTAGGGAAAATTTGGCTTTTCGCAAAAAAAACTGTAACCATAGAGCTTTCCACCAGCCAAATATGCATGTAGTGATAGCATTATTCTGTTCTTGCTCTAGTGTGTTACTTTGCCAGCATATTCCATGTGCTGACCCGTTTTCGGGCTGTAACGTATTGTGTTGCAGACTTTTCAGACGAGGAGTAAGGTTCGTTAGGTCGTTGCCGTGCAGCTCAGCTATGTCGTTGGAGTTGATGGACTCACTTTATCTTCCAAGCCTTCTGCTGTTGTCGTATTAGATGGCCTGAAGCCATATTTATTGTACTAAGTTCTCTTTTGAGACATCCGATGTAATAAGTGTGTGATTGATACTCTGTTATAAATCCTTCGAGTACTGTGTGTGTCAGCATTACTGATCCAGGGATGACACTGAAGCACAGAGACTTGACTGTTTGAGGTCGAGTCGCTACAAAGATGGTATTAGAGCACACGCTGAGTGTAGGACACGACCACTAAGCTAAAGCCATAGATCACAATTCTCTACTCAATTCTGACTCCTCTCCATTCTCTACTCTTTAGGATGGCGGAGATGAAGAACAAGTTTGCACAACCGGAGGAAGGATCACCTTTTGGACGACACTTGAATGAAGTCACTAGGTACTTGAACATTGGAATACCAAGCTTCACCGGGACATACAACGCCACTTTACCAGAAGAGGAGCGATGGATGATTCAAGTTCAAATTCCAGGAAGGACCTTTACGACAGTCACTAAACCTATAGAGTTTTCCTTCGATGCACCAATCTAGAGTTTAGGAAAGAGTATGGCAGCTCACATCACCATCGGACGTATTGGAGAAGTATATCACAAGGATCTGAAGGACACTATCTACCAGATATGTGGGCGCCGAGACGAGCAATGGGAGATGATCAGCACCAGGAAGCATAGATCAATTACAACTTTCATTCAGGAACTAAACCAACACATTCGACGCCGGGAGAATCAGATGTGCGCAGACATGATAGATTTGAAGAAGGCGAATACAAGGATCATCGAGCTGGAAGAAGAACTTAAGTCTACACGCGATGGATATGAGGAGGAAATTGCGACACTACTGGAGAAGAATGACGACCTGATTAAGAAGATCGGAATATTCATGGGAGACCCCACTCCAGTAGAAGAAGATGAAGAACCCAAGGAGATTCGTCCGTAGGACTACATCATCATCGACGCCACCGACTCCGACCCTAGTGAGGATGACTTTGAAGACGAAGCTGGAGCAGATATCATGGAGTCTTCCACCGATCAAAATTTCTAGATGACCACCCAATGATTAGTAGTATTCCCCCATGTATTCAGTAGTAGTTGAGCACTTTTGCGATAGTTCTAGACTGCGTGTATGCCTTGCTTGATTAATTGAGTGAAATGACTGTGTTTGTCTCATGTGCATATGGGTAGTGCCTTATCATTAGACCTCATTATATTCTAATCTCTTCGATCTAAACCCATCAGATGCCTCCGAGACGTGACCCCGGATTTGCCTTCCCGCCGGAGCTCACTCAGTTGATCAAGTAGCAGAACACCTTGATGCAATTGCTAGTTCAGAACCAGGGCAACAACAACAACAACAAAAACAACATCAACAACCCGCCGCTAGTGGACAACCTAGCCCGTTTTCTAAGGTTACAACCGCCGGTGTTTTCCAGTAGCACCGAGCCTATAGTTGCTGATGATTGGCTACGCCGTATTAGAAGGGAGTTGACCACCACAGGTTGCACAGATGCTGAGAAGGTGCGCTTTTCCGCACATCAATTGGATGGACCAATAGCCTCATGGTGGGTGAATTACACGGCCACTTTCCCCATAGCCAACGTCACTTGGGACCAGTTCCAGCAAGATTTCCGCACAACCCATGTCTCGAATGGAGCCATGAATCTGAAGAAGCATTAGTTTCGCAACTTACGCCAGGGGAACCGTACTGTGGCTCAGTACCTGGATGAGTTTAGCAAGCTATCTCGCTATGCCCCTGACGATGTGGCCACAGATGCCGCGAAGTAGGAGAAGTTTATGGCAGGGCCGAATGATGAGATGAGTATGCAGTTGATGGTAGCAACCTTCAACAACTACCAGGAGTTGGTAGATAAGGCTCTTATGATTGAAGGGAAGCAGCAGCAGATTGAGAGCCGTAAGAGGAAGTATGGACAGGGAGGTATAACTCAGGAGCTCAGCAGAAGCCTCGCCTAACCCCGAACTCGGTAGGACTTGTTCATAACCATGGAGGTCATAACCACACCGGAGGAGGTTCGCATAACCACAATGGTACTAAGAATGGGAATGGGAATGGAGCCAATAACAATCAGAACCTCCCCAATCCAGCCACACCCGCCAAGAGAGATCTAAGTCACGTTACTTGCTTCAAGTGCGGAAAGACTGGACACTATGCCACGGAATGCCCTGAAGGAAAGAATGGAAACGGAAATGGGAGCGTTGGGAAGAAGCCCAATCCATTCAACAAAGGACAAGTGAACCACATTAACGTGGAGGAGGTTGAAGAGCAGCCGGACACGGTAATAGGAAGTTTTTGGTTAAGTCATTTACCGCTCTTGTTCTATTTGATACTGGTGCATCGCATTCATACATATCAAGGGGATTCGTGGATAAGGTTAAACTACCAACCCAAACCCTTAGGACCCCTCTCTTAGTGAGTTCACCTAGAGCGGACTATATGGCTAGTCGATGGTGCGACTAGATACCCCTAACCATTGGCACCCATGTTTTTCCGTCTGAACTAATTATATTGGAGTCACAAGGATTGGATGTGACATTAGGCATGGACTGGATGTCAAAGTATGGAGGAAGTATTGACTGTGCTAGTAAGTCGATTTATCTCACCACCCCGTAGGGAAAAAGGATTGTATTGGAGGAAGTATTGACTGGATGTCAAAGTATGGAGGAAGTATTGGAGAAACGTTTGACTACAGCCCCAGTGCTTGCACGCCAGATATACATAAGGATTTCCAAGTGTATTGCGACGCCTCTCACTTGGGACTTGGATGTGTGCTTATGCAGGACGGAAGAGTTGTTTCGTATGCCTCACGACAACTAAAACCTCACAAGTTGAATTATGCCACGTATGATTTGGAGTTAGCAGCCGTAGTGCATGCATTGAAGACTTGGAGATATTACCTTATTGGAAACCGTTGTGATGTGTACACGAATCATAAGAGTTTGAAGTACATCTTCACACAGAAAGAACTGAACCTTAGGCAGAGGAGATGGTTGGAGCATATAAAGGATTATGACATGAAGCTGCACTATCAGCCAGGAAAGGCCAATGTCGTAGCAGACGGTTTGAGCCGGAAGAGTTATGCTAATATGCTTGCGAGTAAGGGAGTGCCAAAGGAGTTAGCAGAGGATATCATGGAACTTCGATTAGAGATTGTTCCTAGAGGTTTTGTTGCAATAATGGAAGTTCAGTCGACGCTGTTGGGTAAGATTCGAGAAGCTCAGAAGGATGACAAAGAGATTGCCGAGATAAAGGAGAAAATGAGCAAAGGAAAGGCCAAAGGTTTTCGTGAGGATGAGCATGATACCTTATGGTTTGAGGACCGGATATACGTTCCCAATAACACAGAGATCAGGAAGTTAATACTACAGGAGGCCCATGACTCACCATACTCGATACACCCAGGAAACACCAAGATGTATCTGGATTTGAAGGAACGTTTCTGGTGGACAGGGATGAAGAAGGATATTGCCGAGTACGTAGCCGTATGTGATGTATGTCAGAGAGTGAAGGCAGAGCATCAAAAGCCGGCAGGATTGTTACAGCCTATGCCGATACCCGAATGGAAGTGGGATAAACTTGGCATGGACTTTATCACCGGATTGCCCAGGACCAAATCAGGATATGATTCCATATGGGTAGTAGTTGATCGCTTGACCAAAGTGGCTCTCTTTATCCCAGTGAAAACCACTTATACAAGTGCGAAGTTGGCCAAGATATATATGTCCAGGATCGTATGTCTGCATGGAGTTCCTAGGACCATCGTATCAGATAGAGGAACGCAGTTTACCTCAAAGTTTTGGCATCAGTTACACCAGACTTTGGGTATGAGATTGGAGTTCAGTACTGCATTTCACCCGCAGACGGATGGACAGACCGAGAGAGTCAACCAGATTATGGAAGATATGTTGAGAGCGTGTGCGCTAGATTATGGATCTAGATGGGATGACAATTTGCCTTACGCAGAGTTCTCATACAACAATAGCTACCAAGCCAGTTTGAAGATGGCATCGTTCGAAGCCCTGTATGGACGAAGGTGCAGAACGCCGTTGATGTGGGATGAAGTAGGAGACCGACAGTTCTTTAGACCAGACTTGATCAAGGAGTTAAAGGAAAGTTAGCCTCGAGATTTTTAGGACCGTATCGTGTTTTGGAACGGATGGGAGAAGTTGCCTACAAGTTGGAGTTACCCGAAGGATTGTCAGGAGTTCATGACGTGTTCCACGTTTCACAGTTGAAGAAGTGTCATGCTGAGATGGCCGATATACCGTCAAGAGATACAGTACCCTTGGAGGCGATTCAGTTGGACAGTGATTTGACTTATGAGGAAAAGCCAGTTAAGATTCTTGAGTTTGCCAGCCGAGTCACCCGCAGCAAGGTGATCAATTTTTCCAAAGTTCAGTGGAGCCACCATACCGAGGAGGAAGCCACCTGGGAATGAGAGGATGATCTTCGCAAAGACCACCCACACCTGTTCTCTAGCCAACCCGAATCTCGAGGGCGAGATTCATCTTAAGGGGGGTAGGTTTGTAACATCCCAAATTTTCGATTTGGAATGTTATACATAGGTCATTCTTGCATATCATATTTTATTGCATTTTCGTTCCGCAATCCTCGAAAATCCTAAGCAGCTCAAGGACTGATACGTCTCCGTCGTATCTACTTTTCCAAGCACTTTTGCCCTTGTTTTGGACTCTATCTTGTATGATTTGAATGGAACTAACCCGGACGGACGCTGTTTTCAGCAGAATTACCATGATGTTGTTTTATGTGCAGAAAACAAATATTCCCGGAATGACCTGAAACTTCACGGGAGGTCTTAGAAAAAACAATAAAAAATCCTCGCCAAATATGAAGAGCAGGGGGCCCACACCCTTTCCACGAGGTTGGGGGGCACCCCCCCTAGGGCGCGCCCCCTACCTCATGGGCCCCCTGTTGACCCTCCGACGCCAACTCCAACTCTATATATTTGCTTTCGGAGAAAAAAATCAGAGAGAAGAAATCATCGCGTTTTATGATACGGAGCCGCCGCCAAGCCCTAAAACCTCTCGGGAGGGCTGATCTAGAGACCGTTCGGGGCTCCGGAGAGGGGGATTCGTCGCCGTCGTCATCATCAACCATCCTCCATCACCAATTTCATGATGCTCACGGCCGTGCGTGAGTAATTGCATTGTGGGCTTGCTGGACGGTGATGGGTTGGATAAGATTTATCATGTAATCGAGTTAGTTTTGTTAGGGTTTGATCCCTAGTATCCATTATGTTCTGAGATTGATGTTGCTATGACTTTGCTATGCTTAATGCTTGTCACTAGGGCCCGAGTGCCATGATTTCTGATCTGAACCTATTATGTTTTCATGAATATATGTGAGTTCTAGATCATATCTTGCAAGTCTATAGTCACCTACTATGTGTTATGATCCGGCAACCCCGAAGTGACAATAATCGGGACCACTCCCGGTGATGACCATAGTTTGAGCAGTTCATGTATTCACTATGTGCTAATGCTTTGTTCCGGTTCTCTACTAAAAGGAGGCCTTAATATCCCCTAGTTTCCAATAGGACCCCGCTGCCACGGGAGGGTAGGACAAAAGATGTCATGCAAGTTCTTTTCCATAAGCATGTATGACTATATACGGAATACATGCCTACATTACATTGATGAACTGGAGCTAGTTCTGTGTCACCCTATGTTATGACTGTTACATGATGAACCGCATCCGGCATAATTATCCATCACTGATCCGATGCCTACGAGTTTTCCATATACTGGTTCTTGCTTATTTACTTTCCCGCTGCTACTGTTACAATTACTACAAAATACCAAAAACATTACTTTTGCTGTCTTTACTTTTGTTGCCGCTACCACCACTATCATATTACTTTGCTACTAAACACTTTGCTACAGATACTAAGTTTCCAGGTGTGGTTGAATTGACAACTCAGCTGCTAATACTTGAGAATATTCTTTGGCTCCCCTTGTGTCGAATCAATAAATTTGGGTTGAATACTCTACCCTCGAAAGCTATTGCGATCCCCTATACTTGTGGGTTATCAAGGACCCTCGGAGACAGTTGGGGATTTCCCGGTTTTCATATTTGGTTTTTATCAAATAATGAAACGAGGATTTTTGATTTTGATTATTTTTCTCTCCGAAAAATATTTCATAATAAAATATATGAGATGAGATAATATGACTTCTCCGAAATAACTGAAATATTAGAGGAAAAATATTAAAATCATTTATTAGATATTATTTGGATTTTATTTGCATTAGAAAAATTGCACGTTTTCAAAATTGCATTTTAGGGCCAAGAAAATGTTCATCTCGTTCTAAATATTTTATTTAGACGGTGAAAAATTGTTTTGGCATTTTTTGATTTTTATTTTATTTCTAGGATTTTTTTCTGTTCGGCGGAATTGTTAAAAAAAACTTCGGGCGCCGAATGGGCCGAAACCCAGTCGGGCCGGCCCATCTCCCGCACCGCCGTTCCGCGCGACGACGCGCGCGCCGCCGCCGCCGACTCAGACAGGAGTCCGAGCCGGACTCCTCCGCCGCCGCCTTGCCCCCTCCTCCAAGCCACCTCTCCCCCCTTCATATACCGCCGCCGCCCCCGCCACCACCACCAAACCCCGCCGCCCCGAGCCGAGCCGCGCCGCCGTCTCCCGAGCCGCGCCGCCGCTCCCGCGCCTTGCCATCGCCGCTGCACCGCCGCCGCCGCCGCCCCTCGCCGCGTTGTGCCGCCTCGCCCCGCCGCCCCGCTAGCCCGCCGCACCGCCGCCCGAGCCCCGCCTCGCCGGAGCCTCGCCAGAGAGGTAACGCGCCGTTTCGCCGCCGCCGGTTTTTTTAGAAAACCGATTGGGTTTTTTTTAGAAAAACCCTAGTTCGTTTTTTTGGTTCGCCGGTTTTTTCCCGGTTCTTCTATTTGGCGGACGTTCGTCCGTACGTTCGTTTTAACGAACGGTTTTCGCTCGTTAGTTATAGATAATGAACGCTCGTTCGTTAGCCTGTTCGTCAGTTTTCTTTTATTGGATTTTCCGTGATTATTCTTGATCGCGATTTCTGATCCGATTTTTGTCTCAGTTTATCTTTTCGCTCGTTAGTCGGAATCAGGCGATTCAAGCGCCTAGATCTTCGTCTCGAGACCCTCTTTCCGCTTAACCAACTTGAACAAGATTTTGGTACTGTAAAATTTGACCTAGGTCCAGATTAGTAAACAGATCTTGTTTCTTTCGCCGTTTGAGTTTTGTTGCTCCGTTTGGTTCATTTCTTTTTGCAAACCGGAGTTCTTAAGTTGAACTTTCCGGTTAGATCTTCTTATTTGAGTTTTACCCGTGCTTCTTTGATTGCTGCTTATGTATGCTATTGTTTGTTTGCGATAGAATTCCCGGAGTGTGAAGCATGTTATTTGGAGTCCCTAGGTTACGCGGATCGTCAGCAAGGCAAGTAACACTTTGATCATATCTCTTTATCACCCAGTTTTTATGCATTAGTTCCAATCCTCAAACATTGCATGATTAGGATGTCATTAACATGTGGGTTGGGAAGTAGTTGATGAGGTAGAACCTATTACCCTGTTACATTCAAACCCTGGGAGTTACTTCTACGCGTTGCTTATATTGCTATGCTATGCTCGTAGACGTGGTTTGGGTGAGTGAAATCCATGAAAAATGTGAGATTGTTAAATTAATGGTTCAACTTAAGGTGGCAACTTAAATACACATCTGGGTGGATTGAGGCACCTGGAGTACCCAGTGTTGCCTATATTTTTGGAAATCCCGGAGTACCCGTGTGATCTTCCTATGGACCGCCACCCAGACTCAAAGGGAACTGAGATGATTCATGCTAGTAACTTCCGTGTGCAGCCACAAGCTATTATGGGCTCTAGCATAGTTGAGTAAGTTACGTGAAGCTCTTGAAGAGGCAGATCAGCTGGTAGAGGGATGTAGGTTTGGTATGGTCTGTCCGGAGTAGAAAGCTAATGTTTCCGAAAGACTGTGTCTCGGTCATCTGTTTCTCAAACACCATGTAGTGCGAGAAATCCAACGGAGGCGATCGAGTCTTGTGGGGAAAAGTGTGCAAACCTCTGCAGAGTGTATAAACTAATCATGGTTAGCCGTGTCCCCGGTTATGGACAATCTTGAGTATCTAGTACTTGGAGTATCTTAAGTATCTCATCACTCTTAATTAATATTGTTGGGTTGTTAATCACTTTAATTGGGATTGAGTTGGAGGAACCTTCTCAATGATGTTTCAACTACCATGATAGTTAAATTAAAATCTATTCCTTTGTTGTAGGGAAAAATTGGCTTTTCGCAAAAAAAATTGTAACCATAGAGCTTTCCACCAGCCAAATATGCATGTAGTGATAGCATTATTCCGTTCTTGCTCTACTGTGTTACTTTGCCAGCATATTCCATGTGCTGACCCATTTTCGGGCTGCAACGTATTATGTTGCAGACTTTTCAGACGAGGAGTAAGGTTCGTTAGGTCGTTGTCGTGCTGCTCAGCTATGCCGTTGGACTTGATGGACTCACTTTATCTTCCAAGCCTTCCGCTGTTATTGTATTAGATGGCTTTAAGCCATATTTATTGTAATAAATTCTCTTTTGAGACATCCGATGTAATAAGTGTGTGATTGCTACTCTGTTATAAATCCTTCGAGTACGGTGTTAGTATTACCGATCCATGGATGACACTGAACCACAGAGACTTCACTGTTTGAGGTCGGGTCGCTACAAAGATGGTATCAAAGTACACGCTGAGTGTAGGACACGACCACTATGCTAAAGCCATAGATCACTCTTCTCTACTCAATTCTGACTCCTCTCAATTCTCTACTCTTTAGGATGGCGGAGATGAAGAACAAGTTTGCACAACCGGAGGAAGAATCACCTTTTGGACGACACTTGAATGAAGTCACGACGTACTTGAACATTGGAATACCAAGCTTCACCGGGACATACAACGCCACTTTACCAGAAGAGTAGCGATGGATGATTCAAGTTCAAATTCTAGGATTCCAGGAAGGACCTTCACGCCAGTCACTAAACCTATAGATCGACGCACCAACCTGGAGTTTAGGAAAGAGTATGGCAGCTCACATCACCATGGGACGCATTGGAGAAGTATATCACAAGGATCTTAAGGACACTATCTACCAGATATGTGGGCGCCGAGACGAGCAATGGGAGATGATCAGCACCAGGAAGGATAGATCAATTGCAGCTTTCATCCAGGAACTAAACCAACACATTCGACGCCAGGAGAATCAGATGTGCGCAGACATGATAGATTTGAAGAAGGCGAAGACAAGGATCATCGAGCTGGAAGAAGAACTTAAGTCTACACGCGATGGATATGAGGAGGAAATTGCGACACTACTAGAGAAGAATGACGACCTGATTAAGAAGATCGGAATATTCATGGGAGACCCCACTCCAGTAGAAGAAGATGAAGAACCCAAGGAGATTCATCCGGAGGACTACATCATCATCGACGACACCGACTCCGACCCTAGTGATGATGACTTTGAAGACGAAGCTGGAGCAGATATCATGGAGTCTTCCACCGATCAAAATTTCTAGATGAACCACCATATATTAGTAGTATTCCCCCATGTATTAGTAGTAGTTGAGCACTTTTGCGATAGTTCTAGACCGCTTGTATGCCCTTGCTTGATTGATTGAGTGAAATGATTGTGTTTGTCTCATGTGCATATGGGTAGTGCTTTCTCATTAGACCTCTTAGACCTCATTCTATTCTAATCTCTTCCATCTAAACCCATCAGATGCCTCCGAGACGTGACCCCGGATTTGCCTTCCCGCCAGAGCTCACTCAGTTGATCAAGTAGCAGAACACCTTGATGCAATTGCTAGTTCAGAACCAGGGCAACAACAACAACAACAACAATCCGCCGCTAGTGGACAACCTAGCCCGTTTCTAAGGTTACAACCGCCGGTGTTTTCCAGTAGCACCGAGCCTATAGTTGCTGATGATTAGCTACGCCGTATTAGAAGGGAGTTGACCACCACAGGTTGCACAGATGCTGAGAAGGTGCGCTTTTCCGCACATCAATTGGATGGACCAACAGCCTCATGGTGGGTGAATTACACGACCACTTTCCCCATAGCCAACGTCACTTGGGACCAGTTCCAGCAAGCTTTCCGCACAGCCCATGTCTCGAATGGAGCCATGAATCTGAAGAAGTGTTAGTTTCGCAACTTACGCCTGGGGAACCGTACTGTGGCTCAGTACGTGGATGAGTTTAGCAAGCTATCTCGCTATGCCCCTGATGATGTGGCCATAGATGCCGCGAAATAGGAGAAGTTTATGGCAGGGCTGAATGATGAGATGAGTATGCAGTTGATGGTAGCAACCTTCAACAACTACCAGGAGTTGGTAGATAAGGCTCTTATGATTGAAGGGAAGCAGCAACAGATTGAGAGCCGTAAGAGGAAGTATGGACAAGGGAGGTATAACTCAGGAGCTCAGCAGAAGCCTCGCCTAACCCCGAACTCGGGAGGACTTGTTCATAACCATGGAGGTCATAACCACACCGGAGGAGGATCGCATAACCACAATGGTACTAAGAATGGGAATGGGAATGGAGCCAATAACAATCAGAACCTCCCCAATCCAGCCACACCCGCCAAGAGAGATCTAAGTCACGTTACTTGCTTCAAGTGCGGAAAGACTGGACACTATGCCACAGAATGCCCTGAAGGAAAGAATGGAAACGGAAATGGGAGCGTTGGGAAGAAGCCCAATCCATTCAACAAAGGACAAGTGAACCGCATTAACGTGGAGGAGGTTGAAGAGCAGCCGGACACGGTAATAGGTAAGTTTTTGGTTAAGTCATTTACTGCTCTTGTTCTATTTGATACTGGTGCATCGCATTCATACATATCAAGGGGATTCGTGGATAAGTTTAAACTACCAACCCAAACCCTTAGGACCCCTCTCTTAGTGAGTTCACCTAGAGCAGAGTATATGGCTAGTCGATGGTGCGACTAGATACCCCTAACCATTGGCACCCATGTTTTTCCGTCCGAACTAATTATCTTGGAGTCACAAGGATTGGATGTGATATTAGGCATGGACTGGATGTCAAAGTATGGAGGAAGTATTGACTGTGCTAGTAAGTCGATTTATCTCACCACCCCGTAGGGAAAAAGGATTAAGTATGTATCTGGGCATGTGCCTAGGAGGAGCCAAGTGAATACCCTCACGGGAGTTGTTCAGGAGGAAGTGACCTGTAGTGAGGGATTACCCAGATGTTTTTCCAGAGGAGTTACCAGGCATGCCACCGGATCGAGACATCAAGTTTTTGATACAGCTATTGCCAGGGACAGGGCCAATATCCAAGAGACCCTATCGGATGCCCGCGAATGATCTGGAAGAAATTTAGAAACAGATCAAGGAGTTATTGGAGAAAGGATACATTCCAAGCAATTCATCACCTTGGGGAGCCCCAGTGCTTTTGGTTGATAAGAAGGATAAATCCCTAAGAATGGTTGTTGATTATCGGGCCTTGAATGAAGTGACGATCTAGAACAAGTACCCACTGCCGATGATCAATGATCCGTTTGATCAGCTGCAAGGAGCTAAGGTGTTTTCGAAGATCGATTTGCGATCGAGATACCATCAGTTGAAGATTCGAGAGAAAGATATACCAAAGACAGCATTCACCATGACTTACGGATTATATGAGTATATGGTCATGTCGTTTGGACTGACCAACGCCCCTGCCTATTTCATGAGCATGATGAACAAGGTATTCATGGAATATTTGGACAAGTTTGTTGTGGTGTTTATTGGTGATATTATGGTATACTCGAAGAATGAAGAGGAGCACAAGGAGCATTTGCGATTAGTTCTTGAGAAACTCAGGGAACACCAGTTGTATGCCAAGTTCAGCAAATGCGAGTTTTGGTTGAAGGAAGTCGGATTCCTTGGACATGTTATATCAGGAGAAGGTATAGCAGTAGACCCCAGCAAGGTTCAGTCAGTCACTGAATGGTTAGCACCCACTTCAGTTAGCGAGATCCGCAGTTTTCTTGGACTCGCAGGATACTATCGGAGATTCATTGAGAATTTTTCCAAGATTGTGAAGCCAATGACGGAGTTATTGAAGAAGGATACCAAGTTTAAATGGACGGCAGATTGCGAGGCAAGTTTCCAGGAGTTGAAGAAACGTTTGACTACAGCCCCAGTGCTTGCACTGCCAGATATACATAAGGATTTCCAAGTGTATTGCGACGCCTCTCGCTTGGGACTTGGATGTGTGCTTATGCAGGACGGAAGAGTTGTT
>NC_053026.1:513042953-513055781 GCF_003073215.2 Triticum urartu
CATCTTATCAAAATATCAAACGAATACCAAATTCACATGACTACTAATAGCAAGACTTCTCCCTTGTCCTCAGGAACATAACGTTAACTAAAAAAGCATATTCATGTTCATAAAAAGGGGTAATAATATGCATATAGGATCTGAACATATGATCTTCCACCAAATAAACCAACTAGCATCAACTACAAGGAGTAATCAACACTACTAGCAACCTAGTAGCACCAATCTTGGACTTTGAGACAAGAATTGGATACATAAGATGAACTAGGGTTTGGAGATGAGATGGTGCTGGTGAAGATGTTGATGGAGATTGCCCTCTCCCGATGAGAGGAGCGTTGGTGATGACGATGGTGATGATTTCCCCCTCCCAGAGGGAAGTATCCCCGGCAGAACAGCTCTACCGGAGCTCTAGATTGGATCCGCCAAGGTTCCGCCTCGTGGCAGCGGAGTCTCGTCCCGAAAAGTTCCTCCTCTTTTTTTCTCATCGAAAGGCTTCATATAGGAGAAGATGGACGTCGGAGAGCCACCAGGGGGACCACGAGGTTGGGGGGCGCGCCCTAGGGGGGGCACCCTCGTGAGAAGGGTGTGGGCCCTCTGGCCTTCATCTTTGGCGAGGATTTCTCTTTATTTATTTTAAGACGTTCCGTGGAGTTTCAGAACTTTTGGAGTTGCGCAGAATAGGTCTCTAATATTTGCTCCTTTTCCAGCCCAGAATTCCAGTTGCCGGCATTCTCCCTCCTTATGTAAACCTTGTAAAATAAGAGAGAATAGCCATAAGTATTGTGACATAAAGTGAAATAACAGCCCATAATGCAATAAATATCGATATAAAACATTTAGGCCGTAACATTTAGCAAAAAACGAATCTGAAACCCAACAAGTGCTCTTCGAACCAAGCTAGATAGTCTCCTATCACTAGGCTCACCAACCAACCTGGACTTTGATTCTTCCAACACTGTGCAGCCAAGCAGCAGCCCAGCCCACCACAGCCGCCACCGTCTTCAACCTCCTGCCAGTAGGCAGGAGGGCATGTGCCCAACACGCGCGCGCACGCGCCGGCCACCTCCTCCCTGCCTGGCTGCTCCCTCGTTGCCCTGGACGCCTCCTGCGTTGCCACGCAACGCCTCTGGTCTTCTCTCACCCTCCCCATGATCCTCCTCCCCTCAGTCTCTCTCCCTTTCGCACGGTCCAAGCACCACCGTCGCCACCGACAAGCAACCACCGCGGCCACTGCCTCCCCCTCGCCCCTGGACATGCCCAGGAGCATCGCCCCGTCGCCCACTCCCTCTCCGCTGAGGCAAGCAACGCCGGACGCCCCCTAACGCCGCTGACGCCGTCGTCTTCAACCTTCTGCCCCCCAGGTCGCCGGAGATGCCCCGTCGTCGTCCAGCCTTCCCCGAGCCCACTTTGACGACCGTCGCAACCGCCGTGAGCCACTGAATCTTCTCCCTCCCTCTGTTTTCCCTCTCGCACACTGTAGCCGCCGTGCCACATGCACCCGCACGCGCCGCCCGCCTGCGCTGCCGCCGACACGACTCCGGTGACCTTTTGGTCCGCTCGTCGTGTCCATCGCACTTGCCGCCTCGTGCACGCCCTCCCTAGCGCGTTAGCTTCCCCGCCTGCACCCTGAAGCGCCTCCCGCGTTCACGCCCGAGCTCCGGATGCCGCGGCCGAGCTCCTTGCCGTCGCCAAGGACCACCCACGGCCAGGCACGGCCGTGATCTGAAGCGCTTCGTCCGCGCTGGTTCCGTAAGAGCCCAAGAGCGCGAGCTCTCGTGGCCGGAATTGCCCAGCCGCGAGCCACCGCCGCACTGTGAGGTCACCGGCGACTAACCCCGGAGACCGCTGACAGTGGCATCATCATTAGCTCTAATGATGGGGCTAACTAACTCCCCTAGCTCACTGGCAATGGGCCCCCATGCTAATAAGCCCAGTTTATTCCTGCCTAGATTTATCCAAATCACGTGGCCCCACGCGTCAGTTTTGATCGTGCTGACATGGCTGTTGCCGGCCCCACAAGTCAGTGACCCTGACCAGCACTATGTTCAACTGACCAGTGGGACCCACTGGTCAGGTTTGACCTGGTCAGGCCTCAGTTGACTCGCTGAGGTCATGCTGGCACAATGTTGATGCAGTAATGATTCTCTGGATTTAAAATAATTCAGAAATTTCAGAGAAAATAGCCAAAACTTCTAAAAATCATAGAAATTCAACCGTAACTCCAAATGAAATAATTATATATGAAAAAGGATTAGAAATATGAGGATGTTTTATGACATGATCAATGCATTTGAAACAAGTAACCTCACTGAATAGGACAAATGATGATTAGGAATTTTATGAAATAACATTTGGAGTTGGAATTGATCTTGTTTGAGTTCCACTTTCAATTAAATGGCTAGATATGCATTAGATGAATTCCAGTACCTTAACATGACATGTCATTCATGTGAATGTGCCATTGCAATTGATTGTGTCCCTTCTTTGCTAGTCGGTTGGTTGTCCCCTCTCGATAGACGTGGTTCCGACGATGAGTTCGATGACACCGATGAAGAGCTAATATTATCTTCAGAAGTGCAAGGCAAGCAAAAACCCCTTGTTACATGTTGCGGTAGTTGAACCCCTTTCCTCTGCATGACATGTCATTGCCACAGTAAATAGATGAAACCCACTAGCATGAGTAGGAGTTGTTTAAGCCCTGATGTGCCTACTCATTCATGCTTGTTTGTCATGCCTGCTACTGCTTAGAGTTGAGTCAGTCTGATTCATCGGGGATGAATTGGAATGGCGATGAACATGTCCTACTGTGTGTGAGCTAAGTGTGAATCACGAATTTGGTAAAGGTAGCGGTGAGAGGCCATGTAGGAGTACATGGTGGGTTGTCTCATTGAAACCGTCCTCAGGAACTGAGTTATGTGTTTGTGACCATGAACAGCTACTACCACTCATTGGGATCCTTAATTGACCCTCTCGACTTATTAACGCCCTAGTCCTCGTCCAGGAGTTGCAACTAGTTTCTGGTGTTTATAGGATATGTGTTGGCGGCCGTGCGTAGCGCTGACCCTAGGGGTGGGCTATGATGCGGTAGATACACGTGGCAAAGTGTACCGGGCGCCCGTTTGGTGTCTCGGAACCCTGCACACATCGTTTGGGGCTGTGAGCGAAACTCCAGGCCGGATCTCCTCGCGGATGGAACCCGAATAGGCGATAGACCTGGACTAGAGACTTGTGTGGTTAGTCAGGTCGTGGCCGACTCCCTCGCCAGGCTTCCGCTTGAAGGTTGCCGAGATACACGACGTGTACATGGTGGTAAGTGGCGAGAGCGTGTGTAAAGAAGTACACCCCTGCAGGGTTAACATCATCTATTCGAATAGTCGTGTCGTGGTAAAGGACTCTGTTGCCTATAACAGTTCATAGACAAGTGAAAGTGGATACTCTAAAATGCGCAAGATAAGCGTGAGTGCTATGGATGGCGTTCTCGTAGGGAGACGGGAGCGGATCCATAGTGGTGGTATGATTGGTGAATATGTGGACGTGTGCGCCACTCAAAAGAGTTGCTTGCAGTCGTAGTTCAGGTTAGGCCACTGAGTCAAAGCTGGCTTGCTGCAGTTAAACTACCACCCCCTTGTTGATACCAATGCATATGTAGTTAGTTCTGATGTAAGTCTTGCTGGGTACATTTGTACTCGCATTTGCTTAATTTATGTTTTGCAGAGAGACGCCAGTCTCGCTAGTAGTTCTGTGTGGACTTCGATGTTTAGCTTGCTACCTTAGCTACGATCTTGTGCCCTCGGCAGGGTCTTGTAGATAGTCAGGCTTCTCAGCCTTCTTCACTTGTAGTTGTCTGTACTCAGACAGGTTAAGCTTCCACATGTGTTTGTTGCTTGTATGCTCTGTATGTTTGGTCATGAGACCCATGCTTGTAATGCTTGGCTCCTCGGAGCCTAATGAATAAATACTCTGAGTCGTAGAGTCTTGTTGTGAGCCATGTTGTATTGCACATATTGAGCATATTGTGTGTATGATTGAAATGCTTGGTATGTGTGGGATCCGACAACCTAGTTGTTTATCCTTGGTAGCCTCTCTTATGGGGAAATGTAGTCTTGTGCTTCCATGAGCCATAGTAGTCCGCTACAGCCCGGTTCACCGGAGTCCTGCTAGCCCAGCACTACTGCTCCGGAACACTTGACTGGCCGGCATGTGATTCACTTCGTTCCTGTGTCTGTCCCTTCGGGGAAATGTCACGCGGTGACATCCTGAGTCCTGCCTAGCCTACTATAGCCCAGGTTCCCGGAGTCCTGTTAGCCCAGTGCTACAGCCCGGATTCGCACGCTGCTGACCGACATGCTCGATGTTGATTCATGTAATGCCTGTCCCCGTAAGTTAGTGCACTTTGGGTTGACGACTAGTCATGTTCGGCCCAGGTCTGTGTCATTTGGATGCTAGTGACACTATCATATATGTGAGCCAAAAGGCGGCAAACGTCCCGGGCCATGGTAAGGCGACACCCGTGGGAATACTGTGCCTGAGGCCGTAAAGTGATATGAGGTGTTACAGGCTAGATCGGTGTGACTTAGAATCGGGGTCCTGACACCCTTGCCCTAAACCAATTCGGTTTGGGCCTTGGGGGGGCGCCCCACACTCCCCTTGCTGCTCTCCATATTTCCACTAAGGCCCATGTAGGCCATTAAGCTCCCGAGGGGTTCCGGTAACCTCCCGGTACTCCGGTAAAATCCTGATTTCGCCCGGAACACTTCCGACATCCAAACATAGGCTTCCAATATATCAATCTTCATGTATCGACCATTTCGAGACTCCTCGTCATGTCCTTGATCACATCCGGGACTCCGAACAATCTTCGGTACATCAAAACATGTAAACTCATAATATAACTGTCATGGTAACGTTAAGCGTGCGGACCCTACGGGTTCGAGAACTATGTAGACATGACCGAGACACGTCCCCGGTCAATAACCAATAGCGGAACCTGGATGCTCATATTGGCTCCCACATATTCTACGAAGATCTTTATCGGTCAAACCGCACAACAACATACGTTGTTCCCTTTGTCATCGGTATGTTACTTGCCCGAGATTCGATCGTCGGTATCTCAATACCTAGTTCAATCTCGTTACCGGCAAGTCTCTTTACTCGTTCCGTAATACATTATCCCGCAACTAACTCATTAGTTGCAATGCTTGCAAGGCTTAAGTGATGTGCATTACCGAGAGGGCCCAGAGATACCTCTCCGACAATCGGAGTGACAAATCCTAATCTCGAAATACGCCAACCCAACAAGTACCTTTGGAGACACCTGTAGAGCACCTTTATAATCACCCAGTTACGTTGTGACGTTTGGTAGCACACAAAGTGTTCCTCCGGTAAACGGGAGTTGCATAATCTCATAGTCATAGGAACATGTATAAGTCATGAAGAAAGCAATAGCAACATACTAAACGATCGGGTGCTAAGCTAACGGAATGGGTCATGTCAATCACATCATTATCCTAAT
Source organism: Triticum urartu (assembly GCF_003073215.2). Classification (NCBI taxonomy): domain Eukaryota; kingdom Viridiplantae; phylum Streptophyta; class Magnoliopsida; order Poales; family Poaceae; genus Triticum; species Triticum urartu. Next base: position 513,048,466 of record NC_053026.1, read on the forward strand.
GATGTGACCCCGTTAATCAAATGACAACTCATGTCTATGGTTAGGAAACATAACCATCTTTGATCAACGAGCTAGTCAAGTAGAGGCATACTAGTGACAACCTGTTTGTCTATGTATTCACACATGTATTATGTTTCCGGTTAATACAATTCTAGCATGAATAATAAACATTTATCATGATATAAGGAAATAAATAATAACTTTATTATTTCCTCTAGGGCATATTTCCTTCAGTCTCCCACTTGCACTAGAGTCAATAATCTAGATTACACAGTAATGATTCTAACACCCATGGAGCCTTGGTGCTGATCATGTTTTGCTCGTGGAAGAGGCTTAGTCAACGGGTCTGAAACATTTAGATCCGTATGTATCTTGCAAATTTCTATGTCTCCCACCTGGACTAGATCCCGGATGGAATTGAAGCGTCTCTTGATGTGCTTGGTTCTCTTGTGAAATCTGGATTCCTTCGCAAGGCAATTGCACCAGTATTTTCACAAAAGATTTTCATTGGACCCGATGCACTAGGTATGACACCTAGATCGGATATGAACTCCTTCATCCGACTCCTTCATTTGCTGCTTCCAAAGCAGCTATGTATTCCGCTTCACATGTAGATCCCGCCACAACGCTTTGTTTAGAACTGCACCAACTGACAGCTCCACCGTTCAATGTAAAGACGTATCCGGTTTGCGATTTAGAATAGTCCGGATCAGTGTCAAAGCTTGCATCAACGTAACCATTTACGATGAGCTCTTTGTCACCCATAAACGAGAAACATAATCCTTAGTCTTTTCAGGTATTCAGGATGTCTTGACCGCGGTCCAGTGAATCCACTCCTGATTAACTTGGTACCTCCCTACTAGACTTATAGCAAGGCACACATCAGGTCTGGTACAACAGCATTGCCATACATGATAGAGCCTATGGCTGAAGCAGGTGTCGGTGTCAAAACCGGCGGATCTCGGGTAGGGGGTCCCGAACTGTGCGTCTAGGCCGGATGGTAACAGGAGGCAAGGGACACGAAGTTTTACCCAGGTTCGGGCCCTCTTGATGGAGGTAAAACCCTATACCCTGCTTGATTGATATTGATGATATGGGTGTTAGAAGAGTAGATCTACCACGAGATCAGAGAGGCTAAACCCTAGAAGCTAGCCTATGGTATGATTGTATGTTGTGATTGTTGTCCTACGGACTAAAACCCTCCGGTTTATATAGACACCGGAGAGGGTTAGGGTTACACAAGGTCGGTTACAAAGGAGGAGATATCCATATACGTATTGCCTAGCTTGCCTTCCACGCCAAGTAGAGTCCCATCCGGACACGAGACGAAGTCTTCAATCTTGTATCTTCATAGTCTAACAGTCCGGCCAATGGAGATAGTCCGGCTGTCCGGATACCCCCTAATCCAGGACTCCCTTAGTAGCCCCTGAACCAGGCTTCAATGACGATGAGTCCTGCGTGCAATTGTCTTCGGCATTGCAAGGCGGGTTCCTTCTCCGAATACATCACAGAAGAATTTGAATACGAGGATAGTGTCCGACCTGCAAAATAATTTCCACACTTCACCGTAGAGAATAATGCTTTCGCAGATCTAATCCGCTAGCTTGGTTTGGCAACATGACTTTATGTCATGCCCGGTGATTATTCGAACCGTTACTTTTAACCAGCCCCGCACATAACGCGAGGCAGTTTTTCGACACATCTTGTCAAAGTAGAGATCGTGTCCCCCTATTACGGGATTCCCATCAATAGGGGCGTGGGTAACCCAACCGCGCCATCAATTGCGGCGCTTGGGGGATAAGCGAGTTTTACTAGGCAAGTGGGGACGTTTAATTTTGTCCGCCCATATAAAGGGATAAGGATTCACCTTTCTATCCACGCCTTCTTCCTCCTCTGCTCATCCGCTCCCGCATACTCGAGCTCTAGCGCCCAAGCTCTCACTTCCACCTCAACCTTCTCCAACCATGTCCGGAGCGGGAGGCAAGTGGATGGTCTCCTCCGTCACGGAGGGAGACGTCAAGAAACTGAGGAGAGCCGTATACCTGCACGACGACATCGCGCACCGGCTCCCAGATGAGGGACAGCTCATCCCCACCCCCGAGCCCCATGAGAGGGTGGTATTCCTCACTCGTTTCCTCCGCGGACTGGGATTTCCTCTCCATCCCTTCGTCTGGGGGCTCATGTTTTATTACGGCCTGGATTTCCACGATCTGGCCCCGAACTTCATCCTCAACATCTTGGCGTTTATCGTCATGTGCGAGGCTTTCCTCCGCATCAAGTCCCACTTCGGCTTATGGCTGAAGACCTTCAATGTCAAGCCGAAGGTAGTGAGCGGCCGCCAGGCGGAGTGCGGAGGCGCCATGGTGGGCAAGATGCCCAACATCACATGGCTCGAGGGCACCTTCGTGGACACCATAAAGGGGTGGCAATCGGGGTGGTTCTATATCACCGAGCCGCGCGACCCTGCATGGGTAGCGGCCCCCGAGTTCCGATCTGGCATCCCATGCGGCTCACCTCCTGGAAAGAGAAGGGCCTGTCCTGGGGTAATTCAAAAGAGCTAACCGGACTCCAGTCATGTATTCGGAACATGGTGGATAAGAAGCTCAAGTTTGTCAACATAGTCCAGGTTATGCTCGTTCGCCGGATACTCCCGTGCCAACAACGGGAGTTTACCTTGTGGGAGTTCAATCCGGCGCAGCACCGAACTCTGAACAGGCTCTTCAACACGACTCATGAAGATGCCTGGAGGGTGCTGTTCAAGGGCGACGCGGTCCCTCCCCCCATTAATGAGGATCGCGGATTCAGTGCGAAGCGCCACGCCAGTGCGGTAAGTTGTTTTACCTCTTACAAGATATTTGTTATATATATATATATATACAGATTGGCTCTATGCGGGATCTAAACTCCCGTAATTTTGACAGGACTGGCAGAAGATGGCCGGACAGATCGACTGTCCGACTCCCTTACCCGAAGGCCCCGCAGACGCTCTTCTGATGAAGATGCTGACTCCGGCCCCTTATAAGGTGCCGGAGAAGACTAAGAAGGCCAAGGGAGCTCGAAAGAGTTCCCGACGCCAGGCGTCGTCGGACTCACCGTCCGATGACTCTGCGGTGCACTCTTCCCCCGAAGACGAGGAAGAGGAAGAGGAGGCTCCCCCACCAACTGGGGGAGACAAGAAAAGGAAGGCCGCCCCAACTGGGGAGGCCGAAGGGTCCAAGAAGGGAAGGACGCTCCTTCCGGACAGCTCCACCGCCGCCGACCAAATTGAAGACGAGTGGTTGCCCAGGGGCAAGCCCCAGGGGAGATCGTAAGTATTTGGATACCAAAGTAACCCCTAGGATTCCTTTGTCGCATTGCTTTCCCTAACGCCGAACTCAATTGTGCAGGCCGCCCCGAGCCAATATCGAGGTATCCTCGGACGGCTCCCTGGGCGCGTCGGACATGGATAGCGATCCAGTCCCGACAGCCACCTCCCCTCATCCAGCCGACGACACCGAGGTGCTGTCTCAAGAGGCACCGGATCGGGGGGATGGTCCCAGAGGCGCCTCAAGGCGACCTTCCGGACTCCGGGAGCCGAGGGGACGGGGTCCCCGGAAGCTCCGAGTTCGGCCCTCAGCCGAACACCGCGCCGGACCCTCCAACGGATCCGAGATCGGGCAGGCGATCCCCTTCTAGGGAGGGTGAGACACCAGTGCCGGTGACCTCTGTCCACCCAGAGGCGCTGGACACTATGTTGGAAGCACTTCGCAGCGCTTCCATCGAGGAGGAGCACCGCACTATCATGAGTGCGGTGATCCAGAAGGTTCAGTCCGCCAAGAGCGGATTGACTAAAGCCTCTACTAGCCTTCTAACAGGCTTCGAGGTAAGTATTTTAAAATGTAGTAGAAGTGTTACCGCATAGACAGTAGCCCCTGATGCTTTGTTCGGTGTTCACAAAGAAAAGCCGAACAGAGGATCAAATAATATTGCAGGAGTCTAATATAAGTATGTCAATATGCATGTGCAGGCTTCGCTGCTGGCGTCTGCCGGACTAACTGCGGAGGTTGCCGTATTGAAGGAGGCCCTCGAGGGGTCCCATAAGGAGCTCGGCCTTGCTAAGAGGCAGCTCGAGGAGAACAAGGGTAAGTGATACCCCGTCTGTAGATGAGAAAAAGGACACGATTGCTAAATGACAGGATCATTGTATGTTTGCCAGGGGCCACAACCGAGGTGGCGACCCTGAAGCAAGCGCTGTCCCAGGCCGAAGAAAAGGCGGCCTAGGAGTGCACCGAGGGAGAGAGGCACGAGGCTCGGGTGGGCGAGGTGCATCAAGAGCTCCAAGCTCTCGTGACGAAGCACGAGGCGTTGGAGCTTGACTTGAAGACGAGAGAGTCTGAGCTTGCCGCGGCCCGTGAGAGCGTGAAGAGTGCCAAGGCCGAGGCCGGAAGGCCCTTCAGGAGATCGACGCGATGAAGAAGATAGCGGTGGGTAAGGCTTTCTATATGCAAAGCAAACATGCAACGGTGAATTACCGATTACTTACCCGAATCCGGAGCTCTTCAGGAGCATACGTAGATTTGCCCCGCAGTGTGTCCGATGCCGCACTATTCTACCAGGCCGAGGACGGAAGCTCGACAGAGAAGCTGTTCTAGTCTCAGTATGCTGAGGCCGAACATCAGGTGCCAATGAGCGACCGGCTAAAGCAGATGGCCGAGCTACATAAGGCGGCCGATCAGGCCATGAAGGGCTTCATAGTCCGGTTGTGGTCTGGCGACGCCCTTCCGAACAGCTTCTTCGGCCTGGTGAGGTGGCTTGTGGATGCCTGCCCATGGTTGGAGGTCGTCAAGCGATCCGTCTGCATTGAAGGTGCACGCCGGGCCTTCGCCCGTGTGAAAACGCAGTGGGTCAAGCTAGACACCATGAAGCTTATCAAGGAGGGGCCGCCGGAGGGCAAGGAGCACCGTCACCCCGAGATGTACTACGAGGGTGTTCTACCGGGCGCCCGTCTTATCGCGGATGAGTGTTCACAAAATGTAATATTTGAATGAGACTTGCTCGTTTTTTATCCTGTGTAATGAAAACTTGTTTCATATGTGCTATGCAACGCTTGTGTGAATTTAAAATATTACCTTCTGTTTGGCTGTTTATCCAATCTGAGAGATGGCTAGTCCTCGGCTTCTGCCCCCATGCCACGAGTGTCGGGGTGTTCGGGATAAACCTGAGCACTCTTGTTCCCATCTTTGGGTCCTTCGAGGGAGGTGATCAGCACAACGAACAAGGCAACCGGACTAATAATGCTTTATCACTCTCACTTAGCCATAGAATTCTATAAATTTAAATTTCAGCAAAGCCCCTGGTATTCGGAAGGCCGAATTCGGGGCGCAATACACGCCTGTAAGCCAGACGGAGCCGGCCCCTCGCCCTAAGCGGCATAAGTCTTTAGGGACTCAGAAAACCTCGCCGAACAGCGACCAGTCTCTCGCATTATCATGACAGTCAGTTTTAGCTTTCTCTACTGAGGTGCTCGGCCCGGCAGAACCGGGGCACAATCGCAGTAGTTCTCCTAGCGCTACCTTAGCCGATAGAGCGGAATGTAAGGTACCAAAACATAGGAGCCGGGCAAACCCAACATTTGACCAAAGACATGATTCGGAGCTGATGCATATAATGCTATAAGTTCGGGGTGCCGCACTTGTAAAAGTGTTCGGACTTTTCACACCAAATTGTGGGTACGTAAGCCCCTGGTGCATTGGCCGTACCAGAGTGTACGGTTGGTAGGCGTCATTAATGAACACATAGATATGTATACATATAACAAAAATGCGATAATATTCGTAATGTCATGCATTGTATATTAAAAAATTGCATTAAAGCAGAATGATAAAGATAGTGTAATGAGCAAAAGAGTAGGACTATGTCCCTTCCAAGGGCGAGCTAAGGAATTATGTGAAATCTGTAATCCACCTGGGAATTCCGTAGTCGTCGGCCTCCTTGGTTGCTGTATCATGTGTTCGGCAATAGAGCTGCCGGACATAGTTTCCAGAGATTGAAGTCCTGAAAGAAAAAGAAAAATAACCAAACGGGAAGCCCCTGGCGCGGTTTAGGCCGCGTTTTGGGATGTGCCGTAGTTGTGCCTCCCCCTCCCCATCTGTGCCCATGGTATTTTTAATGCGTAATGATGTACGCGCAGCACGAACAACGTCGTTGGGCTGGGATTGGGGTGGCCGTCGTATTGTTACGCGAGCTCTGATCGCGCCAGGCGGTCTATTTGTCGATTGCCCCGAGCGCGCTTGAAGGTGTCGAGGCTCTGGAACGCCGAACTGGTAGATTGCCTTGAGAGGCTGCTTTGCGCTTCTGCTGCGAGGGCCGCGGTGTGCTCCTCTGTTCGGAGAGAGCGCTCTGTGTTTCCATTGACTGTAATAACTCCGCGAGGTCCTGGCATCTTGAGCTTGAGGTATTCATAATGTGGTACCGCATTGAATCTAGCGAATGCGGTTCGTCCGAGCAGTGTGTGATAACCACTACGGAACGGGACTATATCAAAGATTAACCCTTCACTTCGGAAGTTATCCGGGGATCCGAAGACCACTTCCAGTGTAATTGAGCCTGTGCAGTGGGCCTCTACGCCTGGAATGACGCCTTTAAAGGTCGTCTTTGTGGGTTTGATCCTTGAGGGGTCTATACCCATTTTGCGCACTATGTCCTGATAAAGCAGGTTCAGGCTGCTGCCGCCGTCCATGAGGACTCGAGTGAGGTGAAATCCGTCGATGATTGGGTCTAGGACCAATGCGGCGAATCCGCCGTGATGGATACTAGTGGGGTGGTCCCTGCGATCGAAGGTGATCGGACAGGAGGACCAAGGGTTGAACTTCGGGGCGACTGGCTCCAGCGCATATACGTCTCTGAGCGCTCGCTTCCGCTCCCTCTTGGGGATGTGGGTTGCGTATATCATGTTCAATGTCCGCACTTGCGGGAGAAACCTCTTCTGTCCTCTGGTGTGCGGCTGCCGGGGTTCTTCCTCGTCATCGCTATGCAGCCCCTTGTCCTTGTTTTCGGCGATTAACTTGTCGGCCTGCTTTAACACCCAACAATCCCTGTTGGTGTGATTGGCTGGCTTGTCTGGGGTGCCGTTGTATTTGACACGAGCGATCGAGTATACGGTCCAAGCTGGGGACCCGGTGTTTGAACTTTCACCGGGTTTAGAGCCTTTGAATCACGGCAACTGTCGTATCCTCAGTACTTTCGCCGTTAATGGGTCGTACTTGTTGAATGAGCGTTTTTCCCGCTTACGACCGTGGTTATGATTTTTATGTCGCCACTTCTTTACCTTCACATCT
>NC_053026.1:513056781-513078133 GCF_003073215.2 Triticum urartu
AAAGATCATTTCCAATGTCTCGTTAGCATTATGACACTCAAATGTTAAGACTAGCAAGTAATGTCCATTCCAATTAAACTCACAGTGCTCCCAGGAGCAATCACTGGCATCGGTGGAGCGGTCTGACCGGACTTCTCGCACACAGACTGCACATTTGGTTTTCACAACAGAGTCATACTAGTTAGTAATGAGACTCAAATGTTAAGACTTGCAAGTAATCTGCAGAAGAAACTTACCACAAGGAGCTCGTACATGGCCCTTGCCTGCATGTCATTCCGTGCCCTCTCCTCCTCCAACATCTTTGTCGTCCTCTCCTCCAACTCCCGTTGCCTCTCCGCCGCCTCTGCCAGAAGTTTCTCTGTTCTATCTCTCTCACTCTATATAGCAGCCTGCAACACCACTCACATGACCATTTGTAATCATTGATGGAAGCGCACACAATGTAATGGAGAAAGATAGCTGAGTACGTATAACTAACCTTGAAGGCGAGTTGGACTGGCCGTTCATGAGGCCTTATCTCAGGAGCGGAGCTCGACTAGCGCGCCTTGATCTCCGGGAGAGTGCTAGGACAACTGATAAGTCCATCTCCCATGGCTATGGAGCCATGGGACCTCCCGCCACCAGATATCATCAGCAGCTCTGTATCAATGGGACCCTGGCTCGGGTTAAAGTCCTCCCCTTTCCTCGCCTTCCCCTGATCTCTATATTGCACGAGCTTGTCATGGGCGGAGATGTTGGTGAAGTTCTTTGGATCATCGAGGTCAGACGCAGAGAATGCCTTGACTTTCTTGTAAGGGCCAGTGTGGTCCATGGCATACAGGTCGTACACCTCTGGCACCTTATCCGCCTTATTGTAGCGTGCCTGAAAGAGAGAAACAAAGTAAATTAGTAATTAAAGGGCTAAAGCTAGCATGATGAATGAATTGCATGAATCATGAAGCAAACCACATACCCAGTTCCGCCCGTACTGAAATAAGTTGGAGCTGCCTTGGTGGTGTGGCACACCTTCCATTTGGGCACGTTTGTCCTTGGCCTCTTTGTGGGTGGCCAGCCATTCTTTTGAGCACCACGCATTGACCAACACCTCCCAACGATCCATCCGATCCGCACAGCATCTCGGAGGGGCCTAAGTTAGCAAATAGAAACTTGAGCACTACGGCTATGAATTACTAAATGAAGGAAGTAAGTACAAGGCCTTAAGAATTACCTTCATGTACTGCTCCTTACTCAAGAACTTATCGCGGCACTCTTGCTTGGCCTTCTTGATACCACGCCAGGCGTAGTAGTCTCAAACAGCCTGCACCCAAACCTCATGCCGTAAGTTCTGAAGTAGGTGCTTGCACTCCTTGTGGATAACATCTGCCGCCTCCTCCTCGTATCCCTCCTCACACCTGTAGAATGTCTGCAATCAAATGAGACAATATTGATTAGTACAATTAATAACTAGCTAGTGGAAGATTTTTAATTGTGTAAAGGAGCAATTACCCAGAACTTTCTGATCACCACGTCTGCCCTCGTCTCGCACAAGACACCGTCGATAATCTCACCCGGCGGGGTCGGGGCAGCCAAGTAGTGCTCCCAAGTCAATCCAACCTCTGGAAGCCGACCCTCACCAGGCAACGTGACAAACCCCGGGAAGTTTTGCCGAATCAGAACTCCAAGGACGGAGTTGGGCCGGCGGACACTTTCATGGTGGTCCCAACCCCTGCAGCATGATAAGGCCAACACATCAGTTATTTGAAGAAACGTGAATGTAGAAGGTACAAAAAGATTAAATGCACTTACCTCTCCCCATCAGGGAAAATCAACCACCTCTGCTCGCGGGTCGCCGCCATGGACGGGAGCCGTGTAGCACCACGCTGGTAGACGTTGCCCCCCTCCTCCCCCTCCTCCTCAAAATTAGTCGGCTCCCCGCCATCATCAGCATGGCCACTCGGCTCCCCGCCATCATCAGCATGGCCACTCGGCTCCTCAGGCTGACCCGACCAGTTACCCCATCCAGACGTGTGCTCCTCCGGGGTCTCGTGGGCCGAAGGCCCGTCGACCCGAGGCTCGTGGGTCGAAGACCCGTGGACCAGAGGCTCGTGGACCGGAGTCCGTGCAGCCTCCTCCTCAGACGAGTCCACCCTACCAGTCACGTGCTCAGGTGAAACAGCTGGGGGCGGCAGCGAGGAAGGCGCCGTAAGAGTCACCCTACCTCCTCTCCCGCGACCACGTGCTCCACCTCCTCTCTTCTTCTTACCTCGTCCCCTGCTGGGAACCACGATCGACGAAGAAGGGCCCGGCGGTGTCGCCATACTGTCCAGCAACGCTCGGCGGAGAGGTGCGTGTGGAATGGAAGACCTCGCACCACATGCCGACGAAGAAAGGGCCTCGGCGCGCTCCCGACCAGCGCCCACCATCTTTCAACACCTGCCATGACAAAGAATAAACAAAATTAGTACAACATAAAAAAAAGTACCGACATGAATAATAATATGTATATCACTTAAGTGTATCATCATCAAGTACAACATAAAAAAATTGAATACCTGACACTACTAATAATCTCGATCAGTATCATCAATAAATGCATAATCATCATCATCACTATAATCAATGATGGGCTCATAGGGTTCATTGGCATCAACATGTGCAAGGCCACCTTGACATAATCGGTCAAGCATTGACAGGTCATCTGCAGCAGTAACCTCTTCTTCTTCCGGCTCTTCTTGTTCCTCCTCTGGGGTGATGTCGGATTCACTGTCGCTGTCTACTTCAATGTTTTGGGGTGAAGTATAGCGGTTCTTGAAATGCTTTTTGGAAAGACGTGTCTCTTGGAAGAATTCTCCTTCATATGTGTCTGGGTTAATGTGAGGTTCATAATCCTCTTCCTTTAGGGGAGAAAGTCTAGCACGTGGCGGCACTTCATAAACGACATCCCAACCTTTCAGATTTGGATTAGTTTGGCAGGCCCACGGTAGATAGAATACTTGGGTCGCCTGTTGAGCCGTAATATAGACATCAGGAACATCTAAATGGGTGCTTTGGTTGATTTCAACTAGCCCTATATGTTCATGAGTCCTTCTAGTCTCCTTCGGCTGAAACCAATAACATTTGAAGACTATGACATTCGGTGGGTTTTCACCATAGAACAGAAGTTCATAAATTGCTTCAACTCTCCCATAATACTCGGTACCTCCTTCGCCGATAGCAGATACACAACAATTTGTAGACTTTCGGTCAGCCATAGATAGCTCTTTGCCATAGGTACGAAAGCGATACCCGTTGATGTCGTACTTGTCAAATGAACGGACCTTATAGTCAAAACCATTAGCGACTTGTCTCAATTCGGCGTCCATAGACTCTGAATCAGCCTACAAGTTTAATATGAAAGGATTGTTGCATTACACACAAATTAGCGAATGAAATGAAATTGTCTAATAGAAATTACCGTTTGTTTGAACCAAGAGATGAAACCAGGATAGCCGCCTCCTTGCTTTGCGAGAAGCTCATACTCTTCGACGGAATCCTTTTGGATCTCCGCCCCATACGAGAATATGGCGACGTATCGACTATATGACATATCCAGGAATAAGAGCAGTTCAAAGGAAATAGAAGTTGCGAAACAATGTACCGAGAACTTACTCAATGTACGGCCGCACTTCTATCAGGTTGTTGAAGATATACAACGAAATGGTCCACCATTCTTCGTTATCCAAAGATACTGGATGTGAAACACTAGCTAGTGCGAGATTCCCTTTGAATAGGCTGAGGTTGGATCCACCCTTTTTAGGGTCGTCAGCATTGTACCGAGGCTTCGGATTATGCAAATGACGATTTTTGGCTTCATAGTGCGCAGTTACGAAGTTTGCCGCCTCCTCTGTGATGAATGCCTCAGCCATCGATGCTTCAATTCTATGTTTATTTTTACATTTTTCTCGAAGCGTCTTCTACATCCTCTCAGTTGGGTAGCACCAACGATTTTGCATGGGCCCCCCCAATCTTGCCTCGGTCGGGAGATGCAAAATCAGATGCTGCATTGGATTAAAGAAGCCCGGTGGAAAGATCTTCTCTAACTTGCAGATCAACTCCGGCTCCAACTCTTCCATTTCTTCTAGCACGCCAGGCGATAGTTCTTTCGCACAAAGAACACGGAAGAAATAGATGAGTTCTGCCAGTACTAGCCATTCATCCTCAGGGATGAAGCCACGCAACATCACCGGCATTACCCGCTCAATCCATATGTGCCAATCATGACTCTTGAGACCAAATATCTTCAGTTTATCAAGATTCGCTCCCCTCTTTAGATTCGCTGCATACCCATCGGGGAACATCAACTGCTGTTGCACCCACAAGATAATTTCACTCATAGCTGGCCTTCCAAGATTGAACCATGCCTTTGGCTTCGTCCAGTTCTGCTTTCCTTTCGGTTCTTTCATGTTTTGTAACGGCCTATCACATAGTGCCTCCAGATCGACTCTAGCCTTAGTATTATCCTTTGACTTCCCATCTATGCCAAACAATGTACCAAAAAGTGCCTCGGTGATATTCTTCTCAGTGTGCATCACGTCGATGTTGTGTGGGCAAAGGAGGTCTTTGAAGTAAGGCATATCCCATAAGCATGTTTTGTGAATCCACGCGTGCTTAGTATTATACCCCTTGAAGTACCATGGACGTTGTCGATCTGGCTCGAGAGCGTTTAACTGATCCAGGGTCTGTTGGCCTGTCAATGCAGGTGGTGCAAAGTTTTTGACAACTCTACCCCTGATGAAGTTCTTCTTGTCTTTCCTGAACTTATGGCGAGGATCCAGGAACTGTCTATGCATGTCGAAGAAAGAAAACTTGCGACCGGCCTGAATCCAACAAAACTCAAGAGCTCCCTTGCATGTGGGGCACGGGAACCTTCCATGCACACACCAGCCAACGAATAGCGCATACGCCGGCAAGTCATGCGTAGAGTACATGTACCAGACACGCATTATGAAGTTCCGTTTGCTAAAGGCGTCGTATGTCTTGAACCCATTATCCCAGGCTTCTTGCAATTCGTCCTTAAGCGGCTGCATGTACACATTCATATTTTTCCCCGGATAGTTGGGCCCTGGAATTATCAATGTCAGGAAAATGTTCTTTCTTTGCATAATCTGTCCGGGGGGGGAGATTGGGTGGAAAGACAAATACGGGCCAACAACTGTATTGGGCTGCCGTCATACCAAACACACGGAACCCATCCATGCTGATGCTGACTCGAGGATGCCTCGGATCTGCCGCTTTGTCAGCATGTAATTCATCAAACTTTTTCCACGCAACACCATCCGATGTGTGTACCATCATCAGATTCCCATCTGCATCTAGTTCGGTTCTTTTGCCTATTTTGTGCCATGTCATCTGTCTGGCCGTCTCTTCGACCATGAAAAGACGTTGAAGTCTTGGTACGATTGGCATATACCGAAGAACACTAACGGGGATTTTGGTCTGTGTCTTCTCACCCATACCGTTGTCTACCACAATATACCTGGAAGACTTGCAAATGGGACAATAGTTCAAGTCCGCATAGTCAAGCCTAAATAAGGCACATCCTTTCTCACAGGCATGTATCTTCTCATAGGGCATCTTCAGTGCATGGAGGATTTTGTCCGACTGGTACAGGTTTGCAGGCATTACATGCCCTTTGGGTAGAAAGTGTCCAAATACTGTCATAACTGCGTCATAGCATTCTCTACCCAAGTTGAACTGAGCCTTCAGAGCCATTACTTGTGAGATGGCATCCAACTGACAAAGCTCAGTGTGCTCGTGGAGCGGACGTTTTGAAGACTCCAACATTTCATTGAAGGCCTTTGTAGATTCCTCCATCTCCTCGTCCGGATCCCGAGCATCATCATAGTCTTGCACCATGTTTTCCATCCCGGTACCATGCTCGTCGGTGCGACGACGATCCACCTCAGCTCGGTCACGTTGGGCAGACTCACCATGAAATGTCCACACCGTATAATCGGGCGTAAAACCACTCTTCTGCAGGTGTTTGCCCATTTCAGCCTCTATCTTCTTTTCCCAATTGCCGCACTGGAAACAGGGGCACCAGGTTTTCTTCTGGCCATTTGCAAATGCGGCTTGCACAAACCCCTTGGTTTTTGTGAACCATTCAGCGCTCCATTTGTTCTGACCAGTGTGACCGGTATACATCCACGCACGGTCACTCATCTTGACTTTCAGAGCTACTGGACACACAACAATTATATATGTAATTCACCATGTATATATTCATCAGTTGATCTACTTTGTCAATTTTATTACGTCCATGCAACCTACACTCTAATAGGTAATGATAGGTCCTAATCCCACCCATGTATGTGTAGATTGGGTTCATTTTCCCATGCTATGCTCCGGATCCGACACAAAATTTCGGCAGCACCTCCCCGTTGTTCTCCTGATACACGTCTCTGCAATAAACAGAGAGGATGTGTACCCGGAGAACAACAGGGGAGGCACTGACGAAATTTATGCGTCAGATCCGGAGCAAAGCATATGGGAAAACGAACCCAATCTACACATACTCGGGCTGTCCATGGATAGCGTTGGACAATTCGAAAGAATCAAGGTTATAAATATGCAAATGCATGCATATTTATAACTATGACGCTTTCGAACGGGAGACACATATTGGTTACGCATACTGATGATTCAAGACACATATATAGCTAGCTATCAAGTTTCATCGGAATAGATCAAATAATTAATGGGGGAGGAGGACATGTCATTTGTGCTCACCCACGAACGAAGGGGCAGAGCTCGTCAAACGCACGGCGAGGTCGTCGAACACCAAACCTCGCAGCGATGAAACAACTGCACATTTAAAACTACCCGATCAACACAATTAGATATGATGTTTTTCATAACAAAATCGAAAAATGTATGACCTAACTAATAATTCACAAATATATGACCCTGTCGGCCTCTGCAAGGCCAAAGAACACCTTTTTGGGAGGTGTCGGGGGTCGGGGTGTCGTGTCGGTGTCGGGGTGCCATGTCGGGGTCGGGGTGCTGTTTCGGGATCGGGGTGTCGTGTCGGTGTCGGGGTAGTGCCGTGTCGGGGTCGGGGTGCTGTTCCGGGGTCGGGGTGTGGTGTCGGGGTGTCGGGTCAGGCTCGGGGTCGGGGTGTCGGGTCAGGCTCGGGGGGGGGGGGTCGGGGTGGGGGTCGGGGTGTCGGGGTCGGGGTCGGGGTCGGGGTCGGGTCGGGGTTCTCGGGGTCGGGGTGCGGGTCTCGGGGTGCCGGTCGGGGTCGGGGTGCCGTGTCGGTGTCGGGTCGGGGTGCGGGTCAGGCTCGGGGTGCGGTGTCGGGGTCGGGGTCGGGTCGGTCGGGGTGTCGTGTCGGGGTGCCGGGTCGGGGTCGGGGGTACCGTGTCGGGTCGGGTTTTTTTCCTCTTTTTTCCTTTTCTTCTTCTTCCTCTTCTTCCTTTTCTTCCTTTTTTCCTTCTTCTTTCTTCTTCTTCTTCTTCCTCCTTTTCCTTTTTCCTCTTCTTCTTCTCCTCCTCTCCTCTTTTTTCTTCTTCTTCTTCCTCTTCTTCTTTTTTCTTCTCCTCCTCCTCTTCTTCTTCTTCCTTTCCTTTTTCCTCTTCTTCTTCTCCTCCTCTCCTCTTTTTCTCTTCTTCTTCTTTCCTAAAACTAAACTAAACCTAAACCTAAAACTAAAAAAACAGAAAAAGGAAAAAACTAAATCTAAACCTAAAACTAAACTAAAACTAAACCTATAAACCTAAAACTAATCCTAAAACTAAAACTAAAACTAAATCTAAACTAAACATAAACCTAAAACTAAAAAAAAAAGAAAAAAGGAAAAAAAAGGAGGCAGAGCTCACCTGGGGTGGAGGAGGGGGGCGGGGCGGCCTGGGGCGGCGGAGGGGGGGGGCGGCCTGGGGCGGCGCGCCGGGCGGCAGTGGACGGGGCCGGGCCGCCGGGGCGGTGGGGCGCGGGGCCGGGGCGCGCGGCGCCCAGACGGCAGGGCGGCGGCGGGGGCGACGGGGGGGCCGGGGGCGCCGGGGCGGTGTGGCGACGGGGCGGGGGGGCGGTGGGGCGGCGCGCGGGGGTGGGGCGACGGGGCGGCGGCGAGTGCTGGGGGCGGCGGCGCGCGTGTGAAGAAGAGAAAGAGAGAGAGGGGCGGGGTTGGGGCACGGCCGTTAACGTTAGTGGGGCCCCTTCCTCTTTGTCGTCCGCCCCCCTTTGTCGTCCGCTTATTTTCTCTTTGCCGTCTACTAGCGGACGGCAAAGAGGGGGGCCGTTAGGTTTTTTTTAAGCAGCTCATCAGTGGGGCCCCCTCCCTCTTTGCCGTCCGCTAGCTGACGGCAAAGAACTGGCTGATGGCAAATTAGGTCTTTGCCATCAGCCAGTTCTTTGCCGTCTGCTTTTTGGTAGCTGATGGCAAAGAGCTTCTTTGCCGTCCACTAGTTGACGGCAAAGAGCTGGCAGATGGCAAAGTACCTGATTCCAGTAGTGTAACTCTCGATCTGCTCCAGATGGCCAAGCGAGTCGGCCCGCAGTGCGAAGCCGCCGAATACAAAGATCTCTCCGGGGAGAAAAGTCTCACCCTGGACTGCATCGCTATCGATGATCGAAGGACCCATCAAGCCTAACGGCGATGACACCGAGGAACTCTCAATGAAAGCACCAATGTCGGTGTCAAAACCGGCGGATCTCGGGTAGGGGTCCCGAACTGTGCGTCTAAGGTGGATGGTAACAGGAGGCAGGGGACACGATGTTTTACCCAGGTTCGGGCCCTCTTGATGGAGGTAAAACCCTACGTCCTGCTTCATTATTCTTGATAATATGAGTAGTACAAGAGTTGATCTACCACGAGATCGGAGAGGCTAAACCCTAGAAGCTAGCCTATGGTATGATTGTATGTTGTCCTACGGACTAAAACCCTCCGGTTTATATAGACACCAGAGCGGGCTAGGGTTACACAAGGTCGGTTACAAAGGAGGAGATATACATATCCATATTGCCTAGCTTGCCTTCCACGCCAAGTAGAGTCCCATCCGAACATGGGACGAAGTCTTCAATCTTGTGTCTTCATAGTCCAACAGTCCGACCAAAGGATATAGTCCGGCTGTCCGGAGACCCCCGAATCCAGGACTCCCTCAGGCCCCAAGATGGGATCTCTCCGGTACAGAAGGTTGCGGCGGTGGAATTATGTTTTTGTGGTGCTCCTGGATGTTTGGGGGGTACGTGGATATATATAGGAGGAAGAAGTATGTCAGTGGAGCAACGGAGGGCCCACGAGGGTGGAGGGCGTGCCCCCCCTGCCTCGTGCCTTCCTCCGTTGTTTCTTGACGCATACTCCAAGTCTCCTGGATCATGTTCGTTGAGAAAATCACATTCCCGAAGGTTTCATTCCGTTTGGACTCCGTTTGATATTCCTTTTCTTTGAAACCCTAAAATAGGCAAAACAACAACAATTAGGGTTGGGCCTCCGATTAGTAGGTTAGTCCCAAAAATGATATAAAAGTGTAAAATAAAGCCCATTAACATCCAAAATAGATAATATAATAGCATGGAGCAATCAAAAACTATAGATACGTTGGAGACGTATCAAGCATCCCCAAGCTTAATTCCTGTTCGTCCTCGAGTAGGTAAATGATAAAAGAAGAATTTTTGATGTGGGATGCTTTCTAAGATATGTCTCAATGTAATTTTTCTTTATTGTGGCATGAATGTTCAGATCTGTAAGATTCAAGACAAAAGTTTAATTTTGACATAAAAATAATAATGCTTCAAGCATACTAACTAAGCAATTATGTCTTCTCAAAATAACATGGCCAAAGAAAGCTATCCCTACAAAATCATATAGTCTGGCTATGCTCCATCTTCACCACACAAAATATTTAAATCATGCACAACCCCGATGACAAGCCAAGCAATTGTTTCATACTTTTGATGTTCTCAAACTTTTTCAATCTTCACGCAATACATGAGCGTGAGCCATGGATATAGCACTATATGGTGGATTAGAATGGTGGTTGTGGAGAAGACAAAAGAGGGGAAGATAGTCTCACATCAACTAGGCGTATCAACTGGCTATGGAGATGCCCATTAATAGATATCAATGTGAGTGAGTAGGGATTGCCATGCAACGAATGCACTAGAGCTATAAGTGTATGAAAGCTCAACAAAAGAAACTAAGTGGGTGTGCACCCAACTTGCTTGCTCACGAAGACCTAGGGCAATTTGGGGAAGCCCGTCATTGGAATATACAAGCCAAGTTCTGTAATGAAAAATTCCCACTAGTATATGAAAGTGATATCATAGGAGACACTCTATCATGAAGATCATGGTGCTACTTTGAAGCATAAGTGTGGAAAAAGGATAGTAGCATTTATGTTTTGCGGTCTCAGAAAGGGCTAGCGAGATACCATCTTGTTATATCATATTATGATTGTTTTGAGAAAGTGTTGTCATCCGAGATTTATTATTATTGCTTGCTAGTTGATTATGCCATTGATATGAGTAAACATGAGACCTAAATGTTATTGTAAATATGGTTAGTTCATAAACTTTGCAGAAAACTTGAATGGTGGCTTTACATATTTACAACAAGAAGAGCAAACAGAGTTTATAAAAGTTTTTCTTTATCACTTTCAATTTATCAACTGAATTGCTTGAGGACAAGCAAAGGTTTAAGCTTGGGGGAGTTGATACGTCTCCAACGTATCTACTTTTCCAACACTTTTTTGCCCTTGTTTTGGACTCTAACTTGCATGATTTCAATGGAACCAACCCGGACTGACGCTGTTTTCAGCAAAATTGCCATGGTGTTATTTTTGTGCAGAAATAAAATTTCTTGGAATGACCTGAAAATCAACGGAGAATATTTTTGAAATATATAAAAAATATTGGCGAAAGAATCAAGGCCAGGGGCCCACACCCTGTCCACGAGGGTGGGGGCGCGCCTACCCCCCTGGGCGTGCCCCCTGCCTCGTGGGCCCC
Source organism: Triticum urartu (assembly GCF_003073215.2). Classification (NCBI taxonomy): domain Eukaryota; kingdom Viridiplantae; phylum Streptophyta; class Magnoliopsida; order Poales; family Poaceae; genus Triticum; species Triticum urartu. The sequence goes on from NC_053026.1 coordinate 513,067,741, forward strand.
CTGGTGCTCCTCTGACCTCAACTCCAACTCTATATATTCGTGTTCGGGGAGAAAAAAATAGAGAGAAGGATTCATCACGTTTTACGCTACGGAGTCGCCGCCAAGCCCTAATCTCTCTCGGGAGGGCTGATCTGGAGTCCGTTCGGGGCTCCGGAGAGGGGAATCCGTCACCATCATCGTCATCAACCTTCCTCCATCACCAATTTCATGATGCTCACCGCCGTGCGTGAGTAATTCCATCGTAGGCTTGCTGGACGGTGATGGGTTGGATGAGATTTATCATGTAATCGAGTTAGTTTTGTTAGGGTTTGATCCCTAGTATCCATTATGTTCTGAGATTGATGTTGCTATGACTTTGCAATGCTTAATGCTCGTCACTAGGGCCCGAGTGCCATGATTTCAGATCTGAACCTATTATGTTTTCATGAATATATGTGAGTTCATGATCCTATCTTGCAAGTCTATAGTCACCTATTATGTGTTATGATCCGTTAACCCCGAAGTGACAATAATCGGGATACTTACGGTGATGACCATAGTTTGAGGAGTTCATGTATTCACCAAGTGTTAATGCTTTGGTCCGGTACTCTATTAAAAGGAGGCCTTAATATCCCTTAGTTTCCAATAGGACCCCGCTGTTGGGGAACGTAGTAATTTCAAAAAAATCCTATGCACACGCAAGATCATGGTGATGCATAGCAACGAGAGAGGAGAGTATCGTCCACGTACCCTCGTAGACCGTAAGCGGAAGCGTTATGAGAATGCGGTTGATGTAGTCGTACGTCTTCACGATCCGACCGATCCAAGTACCGAATGTATGGCACCTCCGAGTTTAGCACACATTCAGCTCAATGTTGTCCCACGAACTCCGATCCAGTAGAGCTTCATGGGAGAGTTCTGTCAGCACGAGGGCATGATGACGGTGATGATGTTGCTACCGACGCAGGGCTTCGCCTAAGCACCGCTACGATATGATCGAGGTGGATTATGGTGGAGAGGGGCATCGCACACGGCTAAGGGATCAATGATCAACTTGTGTGTCTATGGGGTGCCCCCTGGCCACGTATATAAAGGAGTAGAGGAGGGTCGGCCCTCCTATGGCACGCCCTGGGGAGTCCTACTCCCATCGGGAGTAGGATCCCCCCCCCCCCATCCATGTAGTAGGAGTAGGAGAGAAGGGAAGGGAAAAAAGAAGAGAAGGAAGGAGGGGGCGCTGCCCCTCCCCCTAGTAAAATTCGGACTAGGAGCCTCCTCTCTCTCTTTCCCCTAAAGCCCAATAAGGCCCATATACTCCCCAGCGAATTCCCGTAACTCTTCGGTAATCAAAAATAACCGAATCACTCGGAACCTTTCCGATGTCCGAATATAGTCGTACAATATATCGATCTATATGTCTCGACCATTTTGAGACTCCTCGTCATGTCCCCGATCTCATCAGGGACTCCGAACTACCTTCGGTACATCAAAACACATAAACTCATAGTACCGATCGTCACCAAAAGATAAGCGTGCGGACCCTACGAGTTTGAGAACTATGTAGACATGACCGAGACTCATCTCCGGTCAATAACCAATAGCGGAACCTGAAAGCTCATATGGGTTCCTACATATTCTACGAAGATCTTTATCGGTCAAATCGCATAACAACATACGTTGTTCCCTTTGTCATCGATATGTTACTTGCCCGAGATTTGATCGTCGGTATCTCAATACCTAGTTCAATCTCGCTATCGGCAAGTCTCTTTACTCGTTCCGTAATGCATCATCCCGCAACTGACTCATTAGTTACATTGCTTGTAAGGCTTATAGTGACGTGCATTACCGAGAGGGCCTAGAGATACCTCTACGACAATCGGAGTGAGAAATCCTAATCTCACTCTATGCCAATTCAACAAGTACCATTGGAGACACCTATAGAGTACCTTTATAATCACCAGTTATGTTGTGACGTTTGGTAGCACACAAAGTGTTCCTCCGGTATTCGGGAGTTTCATGATCTCATAGTCATAGAAATATGTACAGTTATGGAGAAAGCAATAGCTACAAACTAAACGATCATCGTGCTAAGCTAACGGATGGGTCAAGTCAATCACATCATTCTCTAATGATGTGATCCCGTTAATCAAATGACAACTCATGTCTATGGTTAGGAAACATAACCATCATTGATTCAACGAGCTAGTCAAGTAGAGGCAAACTAGTGGCACTATGTCTGTCTATGTATTCACACATGTACTAAGTTTCCGATTAATACAATTCTAGCATGAATAATAAAAATTTATCATGATATAAGGAAATAGATAATAACTTTATTATTGCCTCTAGGGCATATTTCCTTCAGTCTCCCACTTGCACTAGAGTCACTAATCTAGTTCACATCGTCATGTGATTTAACACGAATAGTTCACATCTTTATGTGATTAGTTCACATCTCCATGTGACTAACACCCAAAAGGTTTACTAGAGTCGATAATCTAGTTCACATCTCTATGTGATTAATACCCAAAGAGTGATCGTGTTTTGCTTGTGAGAGAAATTTAGTCAACGGGTCTGCCACATTTAGAGCCGTATGTAATTTGCAAATTTTCTGTGTCTACAATGCTTTGCATGGAGCTACTCTAGCTAATTGCTCCCACTTTCAATACGTATCTAGATCGAGACTTAGAGTCATCCAGATCGGTGTCAAAGCTTGCATCGACGTAACTCTTTACGACGAACTCTTTTATCACCTCCATAACCGAGAAATATTTCCTTAGTCCTCTAAGGATAATTTTGACTCATGTCTAGTGATCTACTCCTAGATCACTATTGTACTCCCTTGCCAGAATGATGCTACAATAGGACTGGTAAACAGCATAGTATACTTTATAGAACCTATGACTGAGGCATAGGGAATGACTTTTCATTCTCTTTCTATTTTTTGTTGCGGTCGGGTTTTGAGTCTTTACCCAACTTCACACCTTGCAACACAGGCAAGAATTCCTTCTTTGACTGTTCCATTTTGAACTACTTCAAAATCTTGTCAAGGTATGTACTCATTGAAAAAAACTTATCAAGCGTCTTGATCTATCTCAATAGATCTTGATGCTCAATGTGTAAGCAGCTTCATCGAGATCTTTCTTTGAAAAACTCTTTTCAAACACTCCTTTATGCTTTCCAGAAAAATCTACATTATTTCCGATCAACAATATGTCATTCACTTATACTTATCAGAAATGTTGTAGTGCTCCCACTCACTTTCTTGTAAATACAGGCTTCACCGCAAGTCTGTATAAAACCATATGCTTTGATCACTTTATCAAAGCATATATTCCAACTTCCGAGATGCTTGCACCAGTCCATAGATGGATCGCTGGAGCTTGCTCATTTTGTTAGAACCTTTAGGATTGACAAAACCTTCTGGTTGCATCATATACAACTCTTCTTTAAGAAATCCATTAAGGAATGCAGTTTTGACATCCATTTGCCAGATTTCATAAATGCGGCAATTGCTAACATGATTCAGACAGACTTTTAAGCATCGATACGAGTGAGAAAATCTCATCGTAGTCGACACCTTGAACTTGTCGAAAACATTTTTGCGACAATTCGAGCTTTGTAGATAGTAACACTACTATCAGTGTCCGTCTTCCTCTTGAAGATCCATTTATTCTCAATGGCTTGCCGATCATCGGGCAAGTCAACCAAAGTCCACAGTTTGTTCTCATACATGGATCCCATCTCAGATTTCATGGCCTCAAGCCATTTTGCGGAATCTGGGCTCACCATCGCTTCTTCATAGTTAGTAGGTTCACCATGGTCAAGTAACATGATTTCCAGAACAGGATTACCGTACCACTTTGGTGCAGATCTTACTCTGGTTGACCTACAAGGTTCGGTAGTAACTTGATCTAAAGTTTCATGATCATCATCATTAGCTTCCTCACTAATTGGTGTAGATGTCACAGGAACCGGTTTCTGTGATGAACTACTTTCCAATAAGGGAGCAGGTACAGTTACCTCATCAAGTTCTACTTTCCTCCCACTCACTAGAGAAACTCCTTCTCTAGAAAGGATCCATTCTTAGCAACAAATGTCTTGCCTTCGGATCTGTGATAGAAGGTCTACCCAATAGTTTCCTTTGGGTATCCTAGGAAGACACATTTCTCCGATTTGGGTTCGAGCTTATCAGGTTGAAGTTTTTTCACATAAGCATCGCAACCCCAAATTTTAAGAAATGACAACTTTGGTTTCTTGTCAAACCACAGTTCATATGGTGTCGTTTCAACGGATTTAGATGGTGCCCTATTTAACGTGAATGCAGGTGTCTCTAATGCATAACCCCAAAACGATAGTGTTAAATTGGTAAGAGACGTCATAGATTGTACCATATCTAATAAAGTACAGTTACGATGTTCGGACACACCATTACGCTGTGGTGTTCCAGGTGCCGTGAGTTGTGAAACTATTCCGCATTGTTTCAAATGAAGACCAAACTCGTAACTCAAATATTCGTCTCTGCGATCAGATCATAGAAACTTTATTTTTCTTGTTACGATGATTTTCCACTTCACTCTGAAATTCTTTGAACTTTTCAAATGTTTCAGAATTATGTTTCATTAAGTAGATATACCCATATCTGCTCAAATCATCTCTGAAGGTCAGAAAATAACGATACCCGTCGCGAGCCTCAACACTTATCGGATCGCATACATCAGTATGTATTATTTCCAATAAGTCAGTTGCTTGCTCCATTGTTCCGGAGAACGGAGTCTTAGTCATCTTTCCTATGAGGCATGGTTCGCAAGCATCAACTGATTCATAATCAAGTGATTCCAAAAGCCCATCAGCATGGATTTTCTTCATGTGCTTTACACCAATATGACCTAAACGGCAGTGCCACAAATAAGTTACACTATCATTATTAACTTTGCATATTTTGGCTTCAATATTATGAATATGTGTATCACTACGATCGAGATTCAATAAACCATTCACCTTGGGTGTATGACCATTGAAGGTTTTATTCATGTAAACAGAACAACAATTATTCGCTGACTTTAAATGAATAACCGTATTGTAATAAACATGATCAAATCATATTCATGCTTAATGCAAACACCAAATAACAATTATTTAGGTTCAACAATAATCCCGAAAGTATAGGGAGTGTGCGATAATGATCATATCAATCTTGGAACCACTTCTAACACACATCGTCACTTCACACTTAACTAGTCTATGTTCATGCTGCAAATCCTGTTTCGAGTTACTACTCTTTAGTGACTGAACCAGTATCAAAATACCGAGGGGTTGCTATGAACACTAGTAAAGTACACATCAATAACATGTATATCAAATATACCTTTGTTCATTTTGCCATCCTTCTTATCCGCCAAGTATCTAGGGCAGTTCCACTTCCAGTGACCATTTTCTTTGCAGTAGAAGCACTCAGTTTCAGGCTTGGGTCTAGCTTTAGGATTCTTCATGGGAGTGGCAACTTTCTTGCCATTCCTCTTCACTACAAAAAAAAGACACATCCGTGACATTTTGGGCCGAACGAAAGTTTTTTCTGTCATGCATATGACACTTCTATGACGATAATTGTGACAAAACCCGGTATCATCATAGATGTGGTGGGCTCCTACTTCTATGACAAAAAATCATGACAGAAAATGGGCTTTTCGTCCTGGGCGGGCCGGAGATGCAGCTGCATGAAATTCTTTGGGCCGTCCATGACGGAAAAAAACCATGGTAGAAGCAGGGGGAGGAAAATTTCGGGGAGTTCCCGGTTACGGTGGGAGGTCGGGGGCCGAGCGATGCGTGTTTCTCTCGTACACGTATGCGCGTGTGTGCGAGGCGTTGGCTCTAACTGAACCCGAGCGAGGCGTTGGGCTCTAACTGAACCCGAGCGATTGCACTGCAGGCTACGCGTTACTGAACCCGAGCGATCGATCGATGGCTGTTAACTGAACCCGATCGAGCGATTCCTTCGCTACTGCTGCTAACTGAAGCTGATCGATGGGATGAACAGTGAGCGTTGCGGGGGGGTTTGGATGAACAGTGAGCGGTGGCGTTGCCTCTGGATGAACAGCACCCCGTGGTGTGGTGGAGGGCTGGATGAACAGTAGATGGTGGAGGGGTGCCCGTGGAGGGGTGGATGAACAGGACCCCGTGGTGTGGAGGGCTGGATGAACAGTAGACGGTGGAGGGGTGGTTGAACAGGACCCCGTAGTGTGGAGGGTTGGATGAACAGTAGACGGTGGAGGGGTGCCCGTGGAAGGGTGGTTGAACAGGACCCCGTGGTGTGGAGGGCTGGATGAACAGTAGACAGTGGAGGGGTGGTTGAACAGTAGCCGGTGGAGTAGCACGCGGTGGAGGCTGGATGAACAGGAGCCCGTGGAGGCTAGAGGAGGCCGACGGTAGAGATGAACAGTATCCCATGGAGTCCCGTTTTGCGGTACGCCACACCCCTCCCGATAAACAGGACCCCCGTTTCGACCGTAGCGCTCCAACACAAGTCCGTTTCCTCCGTTTTGCGGTACGCCACAACCCTCCCGATGAACAGGACCCCCGTTTCGACCGTGGGAGGTCCGTTTCCTCCGTTTTGCGGTACGCCAGACCCCTCCCGATGAACAGGATCCCGTTTCGAACTTGGCTGGTCGAACACAAGGTCGTTTCATCCGTTCTGCGGTACGCTAGGCCTAGTTTCCATCGCCTGTTCCGTCCAAGCCCTCCCGATGAACACGACGCATTCTGTTGCCTCCCCATGAACACGACGCATTCCGTTGCCTCCCCATGAACACGACGACGGTGCTGTTTCTCCGTTCTGACCCAGCCATGTACACGAGCCCTGGCCGTACGTATGCGCGAGTAGGCGTTCGAGACCTTGCCCATATGTACACATACGTGGCCATATTTTCTTTCTTGCACCCTGGCCGTTGTACGTACGTGTAAATGCTACGTGTGCACCTCTATTAGGACACATGCGCGCCTCTACTATGACACGTGCGCGCCTCTACATCGACCAGTATGTACGTACACGTTCGCGACCAGAATGACAACGCTACGTACGCTTCGACCAGGTGGGTCCCGACTGTTAAGCACTTCCTTGCCTACGAAGATGTTGCTGGTGGGTCCCGGCAGTCGGGGGCGAATTGTTTTTTTTGCCCGGACGCACTTCCTTGTGTGCGAAAATGTAGCTGGTGGGTCCCAGCAGTCAGGGGGAAAAGTTTTTTTTGCGAAATACGGTGGCCCGTCCGGTGGGTCCCGCTGTCAGGTGGAGGAATAATTATTTTGCACGTAATAAGGAGGCACTTCCTTGCTGCGGCCGTGGACCCAGCTGTCAGCCTCTCCACGTATAGTCCATGTCCGATGGAAGCCGTTCCTTGACCACGTTGACCACGCCGCACCGAGAGCACCAGGGCGGTGGACGACGGCGAGGCCTAGGAAGGGGACAACGTGGAGCCGGGGAAGACGCGGCAGTGGATGCCCACGCGTAGAGGAGTACGAGGGTTCACTGGTTCGCTGCGGTGTGAGGCTCCCGTCGCCGCAGAATAATAGGGGGTGTGGGTGAGTAGAGGGATGGCCTGGCCAGCGGTGGGGGTAGTAGGGGGCGGTGAGGCCTCCGCCACATCGCAGCCGGCCACGGGAGGCAGGAGCACGAGGCACGACCGGCGCTGGTTTGGGCGGCTGGAGCAAGAAGACCAGAGGTTGAAGAAGCACTACGGCCGTTGGATGGACATCATACGGTCACTGGAGCTAGAATCGTGCATATTGACTAAGTTGACAAAGCCCTCCGTCCCCGTCAACTTAGTAGGCCCACAAGTCAGCCTGCCACTATACTGGGTCCCAGCTAACAGGGGGAGTATTCATTTCTTTTGTGCGTAATAAGAAGGCACTTCCTTGCGTGCGAAGATATACTTGGTGGGTCCGAGCTGTCAGCGGCGGTAACGTTTTTTCGCGAAATACAAAGGCCCTTTCGGTGGGTCCCTGATGTCAGGTGGAGGAATCATTATTTTGCGCGTAATAAGGAGGCATTTCCTTGCGTGCGGCCGTGGACCCAGCTGTCGGCCTCTCCACGTAAAGTCCACTTCAAATGCATGTCGGTCGTTGACCACGTTGACCAGGCCGCGCCGAGAGCACCAGGACGGTGCACGACGGCGAGGCCTAGGAAGGGAACGACACGGAGGCAGGGAAAACTCGGCAGTTGTTTCCCACACGGAGGGGAGTACGACTGTATGAGGGTTTACTGGTTCGTCTGCCGTCGCCGGAGAATAACAGCAGGTGTGAGTGAGTAGAGGGATGGCTCGGCCAGCGATGGGAGTACGGTGGGGCAGTGAGGCCCGCGCGGCAGCAGAGCCGGCCACGGGGAGGAGGGAGCAGGCAGTCCCGCCTATGCCTGTTTGAGCGGCTGGAGCAGGAAGAGCAGAGATTGAAGAAGCACGACGGCCGTTCGATGGCCATCCAACAGTCACTGCTTGTGCGTCAACCTTTTTTTATGAAAGCCTCAAATCTGTGGAAAACAGCATACATCCCATCTGCCATTATTTCTAATAATTTACAGCCCATTTGCTAATTATTAAGGTTTTTTGGAGCCCATATTCTTTTTGTTAGCATTACAGCCCATATTGTGGCCACGGTTAAAAAATTATACGAAATTTTGCATATTTCGGTGCGGTCCGAACTGTTTTTAATCCCGAAATTTCGACTCACATTCAAACTGATTTTAAAAATAAATGTATATCAATATAAAATCCAACAAATTCTCCACGCATAAAAATTAATGTAATTTCAAATCTCGAAATGAAGAAAAGATATTTGAAACTAATTGCCGGTTTGATGTGTTTTAAAAATGTACAGCCCATTTCTCATTACTGATGGGCCAGTTTCTCGGCCGGCCGAATGAAATCTCTCCTCGTCTTGAAAGATTTGTAGCCCAGCAGGCCTGACAAAGCGACTTGTGGCCGTGGACCCAGCTGTCAGCCTCTCCACGTACAGTACTCTTCCGATGGAATGTCGTTGACCACGCCGCACCGAGAGCACCAAGGCGGTGGACGACGGTGAGGACTAGGAAGGGGTCGACGTGGAGCCGGGGAAGACGCGGCAGTGGATGCCCACGCGGAGAGGAGTACAAGGGTTCACTGGTTCGGCTGCGGTGTGAGGCTGTCGTCGCCGCAGGGCCTGGCTAGCGGTGGGAGTATTAAGGGGCGATGAGGCCTCATCGGCAGCACAGCCGGCCACTGGAGGCAGGAGCAGGCGGTCTCCCCAGCGCTGGTTTGGGCGGCTGGTGCAAGAAGAGCAGTGATTGAAGAAGCAGCAGGACCGTTCGATTCAAATCCAACGGTTACTGCTACTAGAATCGTTTGTTGACTAAGCTGACAAGCCCTGCGTACGCGTCAACTTAGTAGGCCCACAGGTCAGCCTCCCAATCGGTGCGCCCCAGATGTCAGTGGGAGGAATCATTTTTTTCGCGTAATAAGGAGGCAGTTGATTGCGTGCGGCCAGGCCAGCGAGGGGAGTAGGGTGGGCCGGGGAAGCCTGCGCGGCATCACAGCGGGCCATAAGAGGAGGGAGCAGGCAGTCCCGTCGGCGCTAGTTTAGGCAGCTGGAGCAGGAAGATCAAAGATTGAAGAAGCACGTCGGCCATTGGATGGACATCCAACACTAACTGCTGCTAGAATCGTGTGTTCACTGACAAAGCCTTGCGTAAACAAGTCAGCCTCGAAATCTGTGGCGTGTATAGCCCATTTGCTATTATTGTTATAATTTTTACTCATTTTCTAATTCATATGGAATTTATTGCAGCCCGTTTTCCATTTTTAGAATTGCTAGCCATTTTCTGGTCAGTACCAGGGTCAAAAAATTAACTAAATATGTGGGAAATTTTGAAAATTCGCAATTTTTTGTTGGGGAACGAAATATTCTTAATCCAAAAATTAATAGCCATACTAAAACAAATTTAAAAATAAATTAGTACTATGTCATGTTAAATCCAATGAAATACGTATAAGATATCAGTGAAGAACAAAAACAAAAAAGAAACTTATATCCCATTTGCTACTAAATTTTTTGAATTTTCAACCCCTTTTGATATTACTTTTAACAGACATTGACCATACTCTTAAGCCAGGCCGGAATGCATCCCTCCTTGTCTTGAAAGATTTGCAGCCCAGTAATTCGGAGAAAACAAATAGGCCTAGCTTGGGTATTCTTCAAAAAGGAATACTGGGCTACATATTTTCCCAAAGAACTGGTGCATGAGCATTTAGCTTTATTTATTTATTTATTTATTTATTTATGTTTAGGGGACCATGAGCATGTACCTGGGCCGGATTCATGTGAGAGCCTCCCTTCCAGTTAATTATGGGCTTCTCTATTGGGCCTTCATCAGTGGGCTGCATGTTATCAACAA
>NC_053026.1:513079133-513098977 GCF_003073215.2 Triticum urartu
CTGGTTCTACATCACCGAGCCGCGCGACACCAAATGGGCGGCGGCCCCCGAGTTTCGATCCGGATTCCCTACGCGACTCACTTCCTGGAAAGAGAAGGGCTTGTCGTGGGGTTCATTGGTGGAGCTGGATGGACTCCAGAAATGTATCCGGAGTATGGCAAGCAAGAAGCTCAAGCTTGTCAACATAGTCCAGGTCATGCTCATCCGCCGGATCCTCCCGTGCCAACAACGGGACTTCAACTTGTAGGAGTTCGACCCGGCCCAGCACCAGACTCTGAGCGAGCTCTTCGACACGACGCACAAGGACGTTTGGAAGGTGCTGTTCAAGGGCGCCGAGGTCCCTCCCTCTCTCACCAAGGACCGCGGGCTAAGCGCGAAGCGCCGAGCGCATTCGAGTGAGTTCTATACATCCGGTAGGATATTTTATTTCCTCTAGCTTAATCATGTGCGCGGGGTCTGATCTCCATGCCTTTGACAGGACTGGGTGGAGACGTCGGGGCAGATTAACTGTCCGAGCCCCTCTGCCCGAAGATACTGCACGACGCTCTCCTTAAGAAGATGCTGACTCCGCCTCCTTATAAGGTGCTGGAGAAGACCAAGAAGGCCAAGGGAACCCGAAAGAGTTCCCAACGCCAGGTGATATCGGACTCATCGTCCGAGGACTCATCGGCGCACTCCTCCCCACGAAGACGAGGAGGAAGATGAAGACTCTCCCCCTCCAGTCGGGGAGACAAGAAAAGGAAGGCCGCCCCAACCGGGGGGCGAAGGGTCCAAGAAGGGAAGGACTCTCCTTCCGGACTCTACCACCGCCGCCGAAGGCGAAGACGAGTGGCTCAGGGCCAAGCCCCTGGTAAAGTCGTAAGTATTCGGATTCCAGAGGAACTCATAGCATTCATTTGTCGCATTGTTTCTTCTAATGCCGAATTATGATTATGCAGACCGCCACGAGCCCGTATCGATGTATCATCGGACGGCTCCCTGGGCTCGTCGGATATGGATAGAGACTCCCGCCCGCCACCTCCCCCTGCCCTACGGACAACACCGAGGTATTGTCTCAAGAGGCACTGGGTCGAGGGGAGACAGTCCCAGAGGCGGCTCAAGGTAACCTTCCGGACTCCAGGAGCAGAGGGAGCAAGGCTCCTGAGGGCTCCGAGTTCGGCCCTCAGCCGAACACCGCGCTGGAACCTCCAGTGGTTCCGGACTCGGGCAGGCGGCCTCCTTCCAAGAGGGGCAAGACGCCTGTGCCGGTGACCTCTGTCCAACCAGAGGCACAGGACAATCCGCTGGGAGCGCTTCGCAGCGCTTCCATTGACGAAGAGCACCGCACTATTATGAGTGCGGTGATTCAGAAGGTTCAGTCCGCAAGAGCGGACTGACTGAAGCCTGTGCCAGCCTTCTAACAGGCTTTGAGGTAAGTTTTTGAAATATAGGAGAAATATTACCGCATAGACAGTAGCCCCTGATGCTCTGTTCGGTGTTCACAAAGAAAAGCCGAACAGAGGATCAAACAATATCGCAGGAGTCTAATATAAGTATGTCTATATGCGTATGCAGGCTTCGCTGCTGGCCTCTGCCGCACTGACTGCGGAGGTCGCGCACTGAAGCAGGACCTTAAAGGGTCCAAGGAAGAGCTCGGCCTTGCCAAGAGGCAGCTCGAGGAGAACAAAGGTAAGTAGTACCTAGTCTATGGTCTATATAAGGAAAGCGATTGCAAAATGACAGGATTATGTAAATTTGCCAGGGGCCACGACCGAGGTGGCGACCCTGAAGCAAGCGCTATCCGAGGCCGAAAACAAAGCGGCCAAGGAGCGCACCGAGCGGGAAAGGCAGAGGCTCGGGTGGGCGAGGTGCAGCAAGAGCTCCACGCTCTCGTGAAAAGCACGAGGCGTTGGAGCTTGACTCGAAGACGCGAGAGTCCGAGCTTGCCGCGGCCTCAGACTCGAGAGCGCAAAGAATGCCAAGGCTGAAGCCCAAAAGGCCCTCCAGGAGATTGATGCAATGAAGAAGATAGCGGCGGGTAAGGCATTCTATATGCAAAGCAAGCATGTGAAAGTAAATTTACTTGTTTACTTTACCCGAATCCAAGCTCTCCAGGAGCAATTCGCAGATTTGCCCCGCAGCATGTCGGATGCCGCAACATTTTTTACCAGGCGAGGAGGGAAGCTTCAACGGAGAAGTTGTTCTGGCCCAATATACTGGGGACCGAACACCCGCCGGTGCCTATGAGCGCCAGCTAAAGCAGCTGGTCGAGCTACACAAGGCGGCGAACAGGCCATGAAGGGGCTTTATAGTCCGGCTGTGGCCTGGCGACCCTTCCGAACAGCTACTTTTCGGCCTGGTGAGGCGGCTTGTGGATGCCTGCCCACGGCTGGAAGTCGTCAAGCGGTCCGTCTGCATTGAAGGTGCACGCCGGGCTTTCGCCCGTGTGAAGGTGCAATGGGCCAAGCTAGACGCCGTGAAGCTGATCAAGGAAGGGCCGCCGGAGGGCAAGGAGCATCGCCACCCCGAGATGTACTATGAGGGTGTCCTGAAGGGTGCCCGTCTCATAGCGGACGAGTGTACCAAAGATACATTATTTGAGTAAACCCGCTCGTGTAATCCTGTAGTCATGAAAACTTGTTCATATGCGCTATGCAACGCTTGTTTGAATTTAAAATATTACCTTCTGTTCGGCTATTTATCAAATTTGAGAGATGGCTAGTCGTCGGCTTCTGCCCCCATGCCACGAGTGCTGGGGTGTTCGGGATAAACTTGAGCACTCTTGTTCCCATTGTTGGGTCCTTCGAGGGAGATGCTCAGCACAACGAACAAGGCAATCGGACTATAATGCGTTATCACTCTTACTTAGCCAGAGAATTCTATAATTTTAAATTTCGGCGAAGCCCCTAGTATTCGGAAGGCCGAATTCGGGGCGCGATACACGCCTTAAGCCGGACAGGGCCTACTCCTCGCTCTAAGCGGCATAAGTCTTTAGGGACTCGAAAACCTCTCGAACAACGACCAGTCTCTCGCCTTATCATGACAGTCAGTTTAGCTTTCTCTACTGAGGTGCTTAGCCCAGCTGAACCGGGGCACAATCGTAGTAGTTCTCCCAGTGCTACCTTAGCGATGTAGCGGAATGTAAGGTACCAAAACATGGGAGCGGGCAAACCCAACTATTGACCCAAAGACATGATTCGAGCTGATGCATGTAACGCTATAAGTTCGGGGTGCCGCACTTGTGAAAGTGTTCGACTTCTCACACCATATTGTGGGGTACTTAAGCCCCTGGTGTACTGGCCGTACCAAAGTGTACGGTTGCAAGGTGTCATTAATGAACACATATATAAAAGAAAAATGCAAGAAACAGACTGAAGCTATGCATTGTTTATTCAAAAAGGTGCGTTAAAGCAGAATGATACATGCAGTGCAATAAGCAAAAAGTAGGACTATGTCCCCTCCAAGGGCGAGCTGAAGAATAGTATTAAGGCAAGTATTACACTCGTTATCGTAATCCACCTGGAGTTCCGTGGTGTGACGTAGCTTCTGCCTTCTTGTTTGCTGCATCATATGTTTCGGCAATCATGCTGCCGGATCCGGGTTCCAGAGATTAAAGTCCTGAAAAGAAAAAAAATAAAAACGGGAAGCCCCTAGTGCGGTTTAAGCCGGTCTTGGGGCTGCCGTAGTCATGCCCCCTCCCCGCTGTGCCCATGGTATTTTTAATGCGTAATTATGTACGCGTGGGAATTTCGCCTGTTTGGCTTGGGCGCGGGGTGGGCCGCATTGCTATGCGAGCTCGGAACGTGCCAGGCGGTCTGCTGCTGATTACTCCGGGCGCGCTTTGAAGGTGTTTGGGTCTTAAATCGCCGAACTAGTGATTGCCTTAAGAGGCTGCTTTGCGCTTCCCGCTACGAGGGCCGCAGTGTGCTCCCTTCGGAGAGAGCTGCTCTGTGTTTCGTTACTATATGACCACCCTGAGGTCCTGGCAATCTTGAGCTTGAGGTATGCATAATGGCGGTTACCGCATTGAATCTCGCAAATGCGGTTCGCCCGAGCAAGTGCATGATAACCACTGCGGAACGGGACTATATCGAAGATTAAACTCTTCCACTTCGGAAGTTATCCGGGGATCCGAAGACCACTTCCAGTGTGACTGAGCCTGTGCAATGGGCCTCTAACACCTGGTATGGACGCCTTTAAAGGTCGTTTTTTGGGTTCCTTGAGGGGTCTATACCCATTTTGCGCACTGTGTCCTGGGTAAAGCAGGTCCAGGCTGCTGCCGCATCCATAAGGACTCGAGTGAGGTTGAAGTCCGTCAATGATTGGGTCTAGACCAGTGCGGCGAATCCGCCATGACGGATACTAGTGGGGTGGTCCCTGCGATCGAAGGTGATCGGACAGGAGGACCATGGGTTGAACTTTGGGGCGACTGGCTCCAACGCATATACGTCCCTTAGCGCACGCTTCCGCTCCCTCTTGGGGATGTGGTTGCGTATATCATGTTCACCATCCGCACTTGTGGGGGGAACCTCTTCTGTCCTCCGGTGTTCGGCTGCCGGGGCTCTTCCTCGTCACCGCTATGTGGCCCCTTATCTTTGTTTTCGGCATTTAACTTGCGCCTGCTTGAATACCCAACAATCCCTATTGGTGTGGTTGGCTGGCTTGTCGGGGTGTCATGTATTTGACATGAGCGATCGAGTATGCGGTCCAAACTGGACGGGCCCGGAGTGCTTATTTTAAATGGCTTTTTTCCGCTGACCGGGTTTAGAGCCTTTGAATCTGGCATTGACTGTCGTATCCTTGGTATTGTCACTATTAATGCGGCGACTTATGTTTGTTGCGACGTGACCTCCATTGCCGTCCTTGGTATCTGAAGTACCACGGTTCTTTGATATGTTATTACTGTGAGCTAGCCAGCTGTCTTCTCCCGCACAAAAGCGGGTCATGAGTGTCGTGAGGGCTGCCATAGATTTCGGCTTTTCCTGACCAAGGTGTCGGGCTAGCCACTCCTTGCGGATGTTGTGTTTAAAAGCTGCTAGGGCCTCTGCATTCGGACAGTCAACGATTTGATTTTTCTTTGTTAGGAACCGTGTCCAGAATTGCCTGGCCGATTCCTCTGGCTGCTGAATTATATGGCTCAGGTCATCGGTGTCTGGTGGTCATACATAAGTGCCCTGAAAGTTGTCAAGGAATGCGGCTTCTAGATCTTCCCAACAGCCAATGGACTCTGCTGGCAAGCTGTTGAGCCAATGCCGAGCTGGTCCTTTAAGTTTGAGTGGGAGGTATTTGATTGCGTGTAGGTCATCACCGCGGGCCATGTGGATGTGCAGGAGGAAATCCTCGATCCATACCGCAGGATCTGTCGTGCCGTCGTATGATTCTATGTTTATGGGTTTGAAACCCTCTGGGATTTGATGATCCATTACTTCATCTGTGTAGCATAAAGGGCGTGCGGCACCTCTGTACTGGGCTATATCACGACGCAGCTCCAATGAGTCTTGCCCGTGTGTTCGGCCCAGCCAGATTTACTTTTACTGTATCCGGCGTGACGTTTATCGTCTCGCATAGTGGCGCGCCCTCGTGATCCGTAGATCGATCTTGCATGTTTTTCTTTGTCCTCCAATACGTCTCGCAGGTCTGGCGTATTTCCCCATGCCTTTTTATTTGAATGGCGTCAGGGTACAGGCTGAGCTTTTGGCTGGAATGCCTCTCTATCGCGGCCACGAGGTCGCCGATCAGCCGCGTCATACGCTTCTTCCTCCAGTCGGGGTAACAACCTGCATTTTGGGTAACTCTTGGAGGGGTGTTCGAGTTTATATTCCTCGGCCGCGAGGACTTCAGTCCATCTATCAGCTAGCAGATCTTGATCACCTTGAAGCTGCCGCTGCTTTTTCTTAAGGCTATTTGCCGTGGCTATAAGCCGGCGCTTGAAGCGCTCTTGTTCGACGGGATCCTCTGGCACGACGAATTCGTCATCGTCGAGGCTTGCCTCGTCTTCGGAGGGGGGCATGTAATTATCATCCTCCACCTCTCTATCTGCCGCTCTCTCTAGAGGGCTGGCCTCTCCATCCTCCTGTCCTAGATCATGCTGGAGGGGATTGTTGCCATCTTCGGTACTATCCGGAGTGTTATTATCTCCTGTGCCGGTATCACCACTTTTGCTTTGGTGGGACTTAGAGCGGCGCCGCTGACGTTGGCGCTTGGGTTGCTTCTTGGAGGGGTCATCCTCCGCTGTCTTGTCGCCATTGCCTTCTTTGGGTGTGTCCACCATGTATATATCGTATGATGAGGTGGCTGTCTAGTGCCCTGTGGGCAGTGGTTCCTCTTCGTCTCCCGCATCGTTGTCCATACCGTCAATGTCATCTTCGGAGCCAAAGTCGAGCATGTCGGTTAAGTCGTCGACAGTGGCTACTAAGTGGGTGGTGGGTGGGCGTCGAATTCCTTCGTCATCCGCATCCCAATCCTGCCGGTCATTATCCGGCTAGGACTCTCCTGACAAAGAGAGGAGAACCTTAATGAGTTCAGTATGTCGCCAAAGGGCGAGTGCTGAAAAATATCCGCGGAGGTAAACTCCATGATCGGCGCCCAATCGGATTCGCTAGGAACGGGCGCAGGCGGTTCGGAGTCCGTGGCCGGAGAAGGATCCGGCAGTCTGACAACACGGCTCTCGTGCAGGGTAAGGTCGATGTTCGGCTCGATCGCCGCTGAGGGTAAGGCCTCCGTGGCGGGGTCCATCCACCCGTCCATGGACGGCGCAACTGGCTCCGAATTGAGGGTCGGAGCGGCTGCCGGTGCGATCTCCTGAACACTGTCTGATGGTAGAGCTAAATCGTACTCATCGTGACCGCGTGACGCACAAGGCAGAGGCTCGAATCCGTCGAAGATCAAGTCTCCGCGGATATCGGCCGTGTAGTTTAAGCTTCCAAACCTGACCTGGTGGCCAGGGGCGTAACTTTCGATCTGCTCCAGATGGCCAAGCGAGTTGGCCCGCAGTGCGAAGCCGCCGAACACAAAGATCTGTCCGGGGAGAAAAGTCTCACCCTGGACTGCATCGCTATCGATGATCGTAGGAGCCATCAAGCCTAACGGCGACGACACAGAGGAACTCTCAATGAAAGCACCAATGTCGGTGTCAAAACCGGCGGATCTCGGGTAGGGGGTCCCGAACTGTGCGTCTAAGGCGGATGGTAACAGGAGGCAGGGAACACGATGTTTTACCCAGGTTCGGGCCCTCTTGATGGAGGTAAAACCCTACGTCCTGCTTGATTTATTCTTGATGATATGAGTACTACAAGAGTTGATCTACCACGAGATCGAGAGGCTAAACCCTAGAAGCTAGCCTATGGTATGATTGTATGTTGTCCTACGGACTAAACCTCCGGTTTATATAGACACCGGAGAGGGTTAGGGTTACACAAGGTCGGTTACAAAGGAGGAAATATCCATATCCGTATTGCCTAGCTTGCCTTCCACGCCAAGTAGAGTCCCATCCGGACACGAGACGAAGTCTTCAATTTAGTATCTTCATAGTCCAATAGTCCGACCGAAGGATAGAGTCCGGCTGTCCGGAGACCCCCTAATCCCGGACTCCCTCACCACTGCCCCTCCTTTACTGTTCCAATCCAAAACCAGCGTCGCTCCTCTCCCGTTCTAAACCAAAACCAGCGCTGCTCCTCTCCTCTTCCATTCAAAAACCACCGCCGGTGAGTGAAGGTGTTGTGGAGAAGTAGATGGATGGAGGAGTACAACCGATACATGAGGATCGCAGATGGAGACCCTGTGAAGCTAGCTAGGATGTTGGAGATACAATCTTGGTTTGACAACAAGGACCAACTAGCGGCGATGGTGACATCCATGGCCAAATATCTGCAACAGAGCGAAAAGGTGGCGATACTCCCAGAGGGAGTCGCGCGGGAGTACATAGAGCTGCTCCTCTGGGCCATGGAGCAAACAGATTCACCGAATCCGATCATGAGGGAGCGGTGGTGGGAGTATCGATCCCAGATGGAGCATCCACCAGAGATTGAAGGATCGAGCATCTACAGGGTGTCGTTTGTGAGGGTGTCGTATCAGAGCGAGCTAGTGGAGTCTTCGTCGACCGAACCCGCCCGACGACGCTTCCCTGCCAACCTCTCCCTCACCGTTCACATCGTCTCACGGGGCGGCTGTCTGCCGCCAAGGAATAGGATGGATTGCCCCCCCAGACCAATAGTCGGGCAGGTTGTGAATTGTCAGGAGGAGCTTAGGGTTGTTAGTATTTGCAGGTTGTGAATTGTGTTTTGTGTTGTGTATTTTGAGAGTACTTTCAGATATGAATGTCTTTTGAATTTCAGATTTGCAGTATTGAGCACATGAAGTATTTTATGAATTCTAGAGATCTATTTTTAGCACTTCAAAAATGTAGTTTCATAAGAGTATAAAAGGGAGACAATGTGATTCTCAGAGAAGAAACTGCAAGTTTCAGTTTCAGATAAGAAACTCCAAGTTCAGTTTCAGATAAGAAACTGAACTTTCAGAGGCAGAGCATTTATATTAACACGGCCTTTTCAAACATGTTAACATCATGCTGGAAGTTTTATTCATGGTCGAAACTGGAAACTACCACCAGTTAACATCATGTTGATCCAACATTCATACATAGCACATCTTCATATGATGCACGTCAAAAAGATATGCTATTTTCAAAATGGCCCACACAATGTCGAGTGTGCAAAAAACAGAGAAAACGAGGGACAAAGTTTTGGCAAGTGTAGGACGTGGTGTGCATAGATGACAATTGGGACCCACATGTCAATAAAGGCATAGGCAAAAATTTGGAGATATTTTCTCTGCGTAGGTGGAATCGAACCCGGCGAACAGCTATCGGGTAGTGTCACTCGGCCACTGGGCTAGTTCAGTTGTTTCGTTACTAATAAGGCACTTCCTCAGGTTGTCGGATCTCCTCCTGTGCCTTTGTGTGCTCGCGCGATGCCGCTGTCTGCCGTTGTGAACATGCTGAACAAACGAGAGGAATCTAGAGAGGACGTACGTGGAGAGGCGGACAGTCGGGACCCACCAGGTCTATGGCCGTACGCAAGCAAGTGCCTCATCAAAAAATATATGTTGCGGCCCACGAGTTTGTCAACATAGTTACATTTTTAGGTGCTTCAACGTAGTTACTACAGGAGATAAATTCACAACGAAGCGGGGAGCTGGCAGGTATCATTTATATCACTACGGCAGCAAGTATCAGCTGGGTTTTGGGCTGCCCCGTCTAGGCTTTTTTTTAACATGCACAGCCCACGACCTCGGATGGGAGGTCCATAGGCTGTTTGTATTTTCTTGAGGGACCGTCATGTATCGACCGGCCTATGGAACCTCCCATCCGAGTTTTATTTTTCTGAAACATCGGCAGCCCAATTTATGTATTTTTTTAAGAAACGAGGTGTTCTATTTTTTATATAGAATAGGAACGCTGGTCCAACTTATGTTTCCCTTCTAACTATATTATATATATTTAAATTATTTTTGTTATTATATATTATTGTTATTGTCATCATATATTTAACAAATACTTACATATGTAAGAAAACAATATCCCACATCTTGTTAACTTATAAAAATAATTTCTTAATAATAAAATCATGGATTTTTTTGCAACGAAAAATCCTGGTGATTGTGTACAAAAGCTTGGTAAGATTTAAGGACCAATGTAATAATAAATCACTTATTATATATATAACAAATTCTCAGCCCCTGTTTATTTTTTGATAACATTGCTGCGCCCACCCCAAACATTATAATTAGAATCAGCCCAGCAAAATCGTGTATTTCGAGAAAGTGCAAATGGCTTGTAATTTTTTAGGAAAAACATAAATGGGCCGCATGGACGCTACATTATTTGTTCACCCGGCCAGTTAATGGACTGTAATTCAAAAAAAAGATCAAATGGACTGTAAATTCTACCCGCAGAAAAAAGACTGTAAAATTCTGAAAAATGGGTTGAATATGTGCCACATTTTTGGAGGCTGAAATGTGGGCCAATAGGCGAAGCCAATGCAAGTCGTTGTCAACTTAGTCAACAAATGATTCTGACATTGTTAGCCGTTGGATTTACATCCAACGACCAGCATCCCTCTTCAATCTCTCGTCTTCTTCCTCCAGCGCCGCCGGGACCACCTGCTCCCGCCTCCTGCTGCTAGCAGCTCTGCTTAGCACGCTTCGCTGTGAAGCGCTACTCCACCGTTGGCCAGGCCATCCCTCCACCCCTCCACACCTCCTGTTCTTCTCCACCGACTGCCGAACCACACCACACCAGAACCAGTTAACCTCGTACACCTCTCCGTCTGCGACTCTACTCGCGTCTTCCCATCTCCGGCTCATTGCTGTCCGGCCTCGCCGTCATCCACCACCTTGGATGCGCTCGGCACGGAGTGGTCAACGTGGTCAACGAACGACACCATCGGAAGTAGACTGTGCGTGGAGAGGCTGACAGCTGGGTTCCACACGCACGCAAGGAAATGCCTCCTAATTACGCGCAAAATAATGATTCCTCCACCTGACAGCTGGGACCCACCGGAAGGGCCTCTGTATTTCGCGAAAAAACGTTCCCACCGCTCACAGGTCGGACCCGCCATCTATATCTTCGCATGCAAGGAAGTGCCTCCTTATTATGCACAAAAAAATGAATACTCCCCCTGCTAGTTGGGACCCACCTTGGTGGGAGGCTAAATTGTGGGCCTACTAAGTTGACGGGGACGGAGTGCTTTGTCAACTTAGTCAATATGAATGATTCTAGCTCTAGTGACCGTACGATGTCCATCCAATGGCCGTAGTGCTTCTTCAACCTCTGGTCTTCTTGCTACAGCCGCCCAAAGCAGCGCCTGTCGTGACGCATGCTCCTGCCTCACGTGGCCGGCTGGGCTGCCGCGGAGGCCTCACCGCCCCTACTATTCCCACCGCTGGCCAGGCCCTGCGGCGATGACAGCCTCACACCATAGCCGAACCAGTGAACCCTCGTACTCCTCTCTGCTTGGGCTTCCACTGCCGCGTCTTCCCCGGCTCCGCGTCGTCCCCTTCCTAGGCCTCGCCGTCGTCCACCGCCCTGGTGCTCTTGGCACGACGTGGTCAATGTGGTCAAGGAACGGCTTCCATCGGACATGGACTATACGTGGAGATGCTGACAGCTGGGTCCACGGCGCAGCAAGGAAGTGCCTCTTTATTACGCGCAAAATAACTATTCCTCCATCTAACAGCGGGGACCCACCGGACGGATCACCATATTTCGTCAAAAAAACATTCCCCCTGACTGCTGGGACCCACCAGCTACATATTCGAACGCAAGGAAGTGCGTTCGGGCAAAAAAACGATTCGCACCCCTGACTGCTGGGACCCACCAACTACATCTTCACATGCAAGGAACTGCCTGACAGTCGGGACCCACCTGGTCGAAGCGTACGTACTTTGTCATTCCGGTCATGAATGTGTACGTACATACTGGTCGATGTAGAGGCGTGCACATAGCATGTACACGTACGTACAGCGGCCAGTGTGCAAGAAAGAAAATACGGCCGCGTACGTACATACGGGCAGGGTCTCGAACGCCTACTCGCGCATATGAACGGCTAAGGCTCGTGTACATGGATGGGTCGGAACGGAGAAACTGCGTTGTCATCGTGTTCATGGGGAGCCAACCTATTGGGTCGGAGCGGAATGCGTCATCGTGTTCATTGGGAGGGCTTAGATGGAACAACCGATGGAAATGAGGCCTGGCGTACCGTAGAACGGAGGAAACGGCCTTGTGTTCGACCGGCCACGGTCAAAACGGGATCCTGTTCATCAGGAGGGGTCTGGCGTACCGCAAAACGGAGGAAACGGACCTCCTATGGTCGAAACAGGGGTCCTGTTGATCGGGAGGGGTGTGGCGTACCGTAAAACGGAGGAAACAGACTTGTGTTGGAGCGCTACGGTGGAAACGGGTGTCCTGTTCATCGGGAGGGGTGTGGCATACCGCAAAACGGGACTCCACGGGATACTATTCATCTCCACCGTCGACCCCCTCCAGTCTCCACGGGCTACTGTTCATCCATCGTCGACCTCCTCCAGCCTCCACCTGCGACTGTTCATCCACGGGCTCCTGTTCATCCAGCCTCCACCGCGCGCTACTCCACCGGCTACTGTTCAACCATCCCTCTCCACGGGCTCCTGTTCAACCACCCCTCAACGGGCTACTGTTCATCCAGCCCTCCACCGTCTACTGTTCATCCTGCCTTCCACGGGGTGGTCCTGTTCACCCAGCCCTCCACAGGGTCCTGTTCATCGAGCCCCAACCGGCTCGGTCGATCAGGGCCCTATTCATCTAGAGGTAACACCACGGGGGCCTGTTCATCCACCCCCACCGGGAACTGTTCATCCAAAACCCCAGCAACGCTCACTATTAATCCAGAGGCAACACCATGAGGTCCTGTTCATCCACCCCCACCGGGAACTGTTCATCCAACCCCCCCAGCAACACTCACTGTTCATCCAGAGGCAGCATCGATCGGCTTCAGTTAGCAGAAGTAGCGAAGGAATCGCTCGATCGGGGTTAGTTAACACCCATCGATCGATCGCTCGGGTTCAGTAACGCGTAGCCTATAGTGCAATCGCTCGGGTTCAGTTAGAGCCCAACGCCTCACTCGGGTTCAGTTAGAGCCCAACGCCTCGCGTGCGTGTACGAGAGAAATGCGCATCACTCAGCCCTGACCACCCACTGTAACCGGGAACACCCCGATATTTTCCTCACCCTCGCTTCTACCACAGTTTTTTCCGTCATGGATGATACGTCTCTGTCATATCTACTTTTCCAAACACTTTTGCCCTTGTTTTGGACTCTAACTTGTATTTGCCCTTGTTTTGGACTCTAACTTGTATGGTTTGAATGGAACTAACCTGAACTGACGCTGTTTTCAGCAGAATTGCCATGATGTTGTTTTATGTGCAGAAAAAATATATTCTCGGAATGACCTGAAACTCCACGGAATATCTTAGAAAAAATAATAAAAATCCTCGCCAAAGATGAAGACTAGGGGGCCCACACCCTGTCCACGAGGGTGGGGGCGCCTCCCCCCCTCTAGGGCGCGCCCCCTACCTCGTGGGCCCCCTGGATGCCCTCCGACGCCAACTCCAACTCTATATATTTGCTTTCAGAGACAAAAAAATCAGAGGGAAGAAATCATCGCGTTTTACGATACGAAGCCGCCGCCAAGCCCTAAAACCTCTCGGGAGGGCTGATCTGGAGTCCGTTCGGGGCTCCGGAGAGGGGGATTCGTCGCCGTCGTCATCATCAACCATCCTCCATCACCAATTTCATGATGCTCACCGCCATGCGTGAGTAATTCCATCGTAGGCTTGCTGAACGGTGATGGGTTGGATGAGATTTATAATGTAATCGAGTTAGTTTTGTTAGGGTTTGATCCCTAGTATCCACTATGTTCTGAGATTGATGTTGCTATGAATTTGCTATGCTTAATGCTTGTCACTAGGGCCCGAGTGCCATGATTTCAGATCTGAACCTATTATGTTTTCATGAATATATGTGAGTTCTTGATCCTATCTTGCAAGTCTATAGTCACCTACTATGTGTTATGATCCGGCAACCCCGAAGTGACAATAATCGGGACCACTCCCGGTGATGACCATAGTTTGAGGAGTTCACGTATTCATTATGTGCTAATGCTTTGTTCCAGTTCTCTATTAAAAGGAGGCCTTAATATCCCTTAGTTTCCGACAGGACCCCGCTGCCACGGGAGGGTAGGACAAAAGATGTCATGCAAGTTCTTTTCCATAAGCACGTATGACTATATACGGAATACATGCCTACATTACGTTGATGAATTGGAGCTAGTTCTGTGTCACCCTATGTTATGACTGTTACATGGTGAACCGCATCCGGCATAATTATCCATCACTGATCTGGTGCCTACGAGTTTTCCATATACTGGTTTACGCTTATTTACTTTCCCGCTGCTACTGTTACAATCACTACAAAATACCAAAAACATTACTTTTGTTGTCTTTACTTTTGTTGCTGCTACCACCACTATCATATTACTGTGCTACTAAACACTTTTCTGCAGATACTAAGTTTCCAGGTGTGGTTCAATTGACAACTCAGCTGCTAATACTTGAGAATATTCTTTGGCTCCCCTTGTGTCGAATCAATAAATTTGGGTTGAATACTCTACGCTCGAAAGCTGTTGCGATCCCCTATACTTGTGGGTTATCAAGACTAATTTCTGGCGCCGTTGCTGGGGAGCATAGCTCTATTCTTTGAGTCACTTGGGATTTATACATGCTGGACACTATGAAGAACTTGAAAGACGCTAAGACAACAATTTATCCCTCAACTACGAGGGGAGGTAAGGAACTGCCATCTAGCTATGCACTTGATTCACCTTCTGTTATGAGTAAGCTAGCGACACCTAAACCTGCTTCTGCTATTCGTTCCGATATGTCGCATGTTATTGATGATGCCACTTCTGCTATGCATGATACTTATGATGAAACTGCTTCTATGCATGATACTATTGTGCCCTTGGTGAATTTCTTGATGAACAAATTGCTAGGGCTAGATAAAAAGAAATTATTGAATCTGAATACGATGATGATAGTGATGATGAAAATATGCCTGTTATTCCTGAGGGTTATGTTTTTGATAAAGAATCTTCTTTAGCTATTTTAGCTTGCAGGGATAGATATGAGCTTAAGAGGTTATTAGTTAAATGGAACAAAGAATCACTTAGAGATAAAATGAAACCCGACCCTGCTTTTGCTACTTCACCTATATGTGTTCCTGATAAGGATTATGAGTTCTCTGTTGATCCTGATATAATTACTTTGGATAAATCTGATCCATTTTATGGCTATGAATCTAAAACTGTTGTGGCACATCTTACTAAGTTAAATGATATAGCCGCCCTATTTACTAATGATGGGAAATCGCGTTACTTTTATATACTCAAAATATTTCTGTTCTTATTAAAGGGTGATGCTAAGATATGGTTTAATTCTCTTGATCCTGGTTGTGTGCGTAGTCCCCAGGATATGATTTATTACTTCTCTGCTAAATATTTCCCTGCTCATAAGAAACAAGCTGCTTTGAGGGAAATATACAACTTCGTGCAAATTAAAGAAGAGAGTCTCCCACAAGCTTGGGGGAGGCTTCTCAAGTTACATAATGCTTTGCCTGATCATCCTCTTAAGAAACCTGAAATACTTGATATCTTTTATAATGGACTAACCGATGCTTCCAGAGATTACCTGGATAGTTGTGCTGGTTCTCTTTTCAGGGAAAGAACACTGGATGAAGCTGAAATTCTATTGACAAATGAAAATAATTGGGCACCTCCTGAGCCAGCTCCTGCTCCAATTACTGAGTCTATTCCTAAACCAACTCTGAAGAAGAGAGGTGTTCTATTCTCAGTCCCGAAGATATGCAAGAGGCAAAGAAATCTATGAAAGAAAAAGGTATTAAAGCTGAAGATGTTAATAATTTACCTCCTATTGGAGAAATACATGGTCTTAATATACCTCCTGTTGAAGAAACATATGATCTCAATTCTTTATTTACTGAAGAACCTCCTGATCCCGATATCCCGACACAGGTAGTAAAGGTAAATTCTCTCTATAGATATGATAAAGCTGAAGTCCCTCCTACTAAAATTGCTAGTCAGTGCTTGGACGAGTTTGATAACTTTATGTTTAAGCAAGACGACTTCAATGCTTATTTTAGTAGACAGTTAAAAGAAAATGCTTATATGATTAGACGCTTGGGTGATTATATGGCTAATATTAAAGGTGAACTTAAACTTGTTAGCAAACATGCTTCTATGGTTACCACTCAAGTAGAACAAGTACTTAAGGCTCAAAAAGAAGTGCTTGATGAAATGAATAGTAAGAAAAATGATTATGCTGTTAGAGTGGCTACTAGAACTGGTAGAATGACTCAGGAACCTTTGTATCCTGAAGGCCATCCTAAGAGAATCGAGCAAGATTCTCAAAGAAATAATATTGATGTTCCTAGTTCTTCTAAAAAGAAGAAGAAGAAGAAAAATGATAGGACTGTGCGAACTTCTAGTGAACCTATTGCTGAACCACCTGATAATCCAAATGATATCTCTATGTCTGATGCTGAAACACAATCTGGTAATGAACATGAACCTAATGAAAATATTAATGATGATGTTCATGATGATGCTCAACCTAGTAATGATAATGATGTAGAAATTGAACCTGCTGTTGATCTTGATAGCCCACAATAAAAGAATCAACGTTATGATAAAAGAGACTTTGTTGCTAGGAAACATGGTAAAGAAAGGGAACCTTGGGTTCAGAAACCCATGCCTTTTCCTCCGAAACCATCCAAGAAAAAAGATGATGAGGATTTTGAGCGCTTTGCTGAAATGATTAGGCCTATCTTTTTGCTAAATATATGAAGGATATCATTACTAATAAAAGAAAGATACCGGAAGCTGAAATTTCCACCATGCTTGCTAATTATACTTTTAAGGGTGGAATACCAAAGAAACTTGGAGACCCCGGAGTACCTACTATACCTTGCTCCATTAAAAGAAATTATATTAAAACTGCTTTATGTGATCTTGGAGCCGGTGTTAGTGTTATGCCTCTCTCTTTATATCGTAGACTTGACTTGAATAAGTTGACACCTACTGAAATATCTTTGCAGATGGCAGATAAATCAACTGCTATACCTGTCGGTATCTGTGAGGATGTGCCTGTTGCGGTTGCAAACGTTACTATTTTAACGGACTTTGTTATTCTTGATATTCCCGAGGATGATAATATGTCTATTATTCTTGGAAGACCTTTTCTTAATACTGCAGGGGCTGTTATTGATTGCAACAAAGGCAATGTCACTTTTCATGTTAATGGTAATGAGCATACGGTACACTTTCCGAGGAAACAACCTCAAGTTCATAGTATCAACTCCATTGGAAAAATTCCATCGATTATAATTGGAGGTTTTGAATTTCCTCTTCCTACTGTCAAAAAGAAATATGATATACTTATTATTGGGGATGTGCATATCCCCGTTGAGGTAACTTAGTGTTATTCGAAATTTCTCCGGTTTCATGATTATCGGAATGAGTTTGTTAACAAGACTTGATCAACCTTGTTAGTGGATTCTTTTTGATGAGCATGAGATGGATGAAACTAGAAGCACAAACTTCTGTACCCTCTCTATACTTTCTGTTAATTAGTAGAAATAACATAAAAATAGTTTTTTTCTGTCTGTTTCCTGGCTTATCCGTGCAGTATAAAAATATCCCGAAAATAAAAGTCCTCAGAATGCCATGCCAATTTAATATGATTTTTTTCAGGAATATTTGAGGATTTACTTTGCAAAAATTACCGCGGGAGGAGCTGCCACCTGGCCACGAGGGTGGTGGGCGCCCCCCCTTAGGGCGCGCCCCCTGCCTCGTGGGCCCACGGTGGCCCTCCTCCACTTATCCCAGCACCCATCTTCTTCCTCTGTCTCACACAAACCCGAAAAACCAACTCAAGCACGAGTTCCAGCCACTTTTGCTGTGATTTTCGATCTCCTTGCTCAAAGCACCTCTCGCAAAACTGCTTGGGGAGATTGTTCCTTGGTATGTGACTCCTCCATTGGTCCAATTAGTTTTTGTTCTAGTGCTTTATTCATTGCAAATTTGTGCTGCATAGGTGACCATGTTCTTGAGCTTGCATGCCAAATTTATATGGTTCCAAGTAGTTCTAATGCTTGATATAGGCTCTAGGCACTTGTAGGAGTAGTTGCTATCAGTTTTATTGAAGTTGGTTCACTTTTGTTTGAAGTTACTAAAAATTTCAGATTATTTCAGAAAAATAATGAGGAGACTTTTGAGGGGTTCATCGAGCCGAAGCTCAAAGGATAAACAAAATGAAGAAGCTCAGAGGCCCAAATATAATTTGCCTCGTACCGCGGAGATCCGGCCGTGTGAATGGCCTTCTGATAATTTCTTGAGAGAGGCCGAGATTTATGAGGATTTCTATTCATTGATTAAGAATGCTGGCCTCACCGACTTCATCCGCGACCAACGTCCACAGACCCTACCTCATTACGTGGCCTGCCGTCCAAGCTTACAAGAATCCTGCACCAGCCCCGGAACAGGAACCACAAGATGAGCCTCCACGACAATCTGTTTATTCTTGGGATCCAGAGATGACTGTCAGCCAGTGGCAGTTAGAGTCTTCTTCTTCATCACAGTATGATCCCAACTATTCTTCGTCGCAGTACGACACCAGCTACACTTATGGGTATCCGCCAGGCTATCCCTGGCAATAGACCAACTTACGCCAAAAGCCTAAGCTTGGGGGAGTACGTATTTCTCACCGACATTACATTTATGTTCACACACACTCATTTCTAGATGTTGGTGCTCATACTCTTTCACTGTAATATCCAAGCTAGTTTATTTTCTTATTTCTGCTTCCTTCTTATGTGTTTGTTAAACCTTAAGAAAAACCAAAAAATTAGTAGTAGTTTATTTTTTTGCTGTAGTGGTAATAATTAAAAAGAAAACCCCAAAATATTTCCCGTTCTTCTTTTGCTTGTTGGGAGCTTTCCCCTGTAAATAGTTTTATTTCTTTTCTTTGGGGGTCTGTAGGAGAAGACTAGAATTAAATTATTGAAGTGGATCTTATATGCATTATTGTTGAATTAACCCAGAGCCCATATTGCCTTGTCTTCTCCTGTTTATTGAATGCTCGCAGATTCCAGCTTAGTCCAATGCACATGCACTCTTATTATTATTCACATCGTTCGATCGTGCAAGTGAAAGGTAATTATGATGATATATGATGGGCTGACTGAGATGAGAAAAGCTGGTATGAACTCGACCTCTTTTGTTTTTGTAAATATGATTAGCCCCTCGTTCTTGATTCAGCTTATTATGAATAAACATGTTTGCAATGACAATTAGAGATCATAGTTTCTTGTGCCATGCTTGATTAGCTATGAGTTATAATGGTTTACCTTGCGTGCCAACATGCTATTGAGATGGTTATGATGGGGTATGATGGGGTGGTATCCTCCTTTGAATGATTTGAGTGACTTGACTTGGCACATGTTCACGCATGTAGTTGAAACAAAATCAACATAGCCTTCACGATATTTATGTTCATGGTGGATTATATCCTACTCATGCTTGCATCCAATGTTTATTAATTTTAATGCATGTACATGGCTGTTGTCGCTCTCTAATTGGTCGCTTCCCAGTCTTTTGCTAGCCTTCACTTGTACTAAGCGGGAATACTGCTTGTGCATCCAATCCCTTAAACCCTAAAGTTATTCCAGATGAGTCCACTATACCTTCCTATATGCAGTATCTACCTGCCGTTCCAAGTAATTTGTATGTGCCAAACTCTAAATCTTCAAATAAACATTCTGTTTTGTATGCTCGAATAGCTCATGTATCAACCAAGGTTGTCCCTATCTTCCGTGTTAGGCGGGTTATTCTCAAGAGGAGTGGACTCCGCTCCTCACTCACGAGAAAATGGCTGGTCAGCGGGATGCCCAGTCCCATGCTTTATGCAAACTATATCAAAATTAATTGCAAACAAAACTCCCTCTGGGACCTGATGTATGTTGGAGACACTCGTTGTTTCGAGCAAGTCATGGATTAATGCTTGTTGGTGGAGGGGGAGTATAAACTTTACCATTCTATTTGGGAACAGCCTATAATGTGTTCAACATGGAAGATATCGCCATCACTTAGTTGTTATGTTGACAATGAAAGTATACCGCTCAAAATACAATTTATCTCTATTTCAAAACCGAGCTTTGGCACCTCTACAAATCCCTGCTCCCTCTATCTGCTCTCTGT